>NW_019730105.1:301572-345573 GCF_002891405.2 Cryptotermes secundus | reverse complement strand
TATTTGTCTCTCCATCTGTCCACCCACCCACCCACCCATCTACGGCTTTGCAGTCCTTTTATTGGACCTTGGCCGCTTTTCTGTTTCTTGATCCTATACAAATTCGGTAGGAGATCAGCCCGTCGCAAGGCCGCTACATACAGGAAAACACAAACACAGAATACAAGCACATACACATCCATGCCAAGAGTAGGATTCGAACCAACGATCCCAGTGTTCGAACGGGCGAAGACAGTTCATGCCGTAGACCTCACGGCCACTGTGATTGGCTGTTTAGCTCTGCTTGACACACGCCTCGTATCATGAGAATTGTATTACGTAAGTATGAGATCCGAAACAACAGACTGTTCCAAACATTTCTCTTCTACCAACCTACTGTGTAGTTTAGATACAAAGTGTGATGTAGCCTGCTACGTCACTGTGGAGAGCTGAACTACAGTTTTATTCTAAGTAAACAAAGTCTACATTAGTTGAGTGTCTTCTCGTGTTTCGGGTGGACAGAATTACAGAACGAATTTATATTGAATTTCAAATCTGTGAGGGTATTGTAAAGCGTTGGAAACGAAAGTATCACGGGATGGGATCACAGAAACAGAAGTGGGGAAGGTACAGTCCACTTTGGGGAACAAAAAAAATTGCGAAATGCGCCCTCTGCAATAGGGACCTAAATATATTTTAGGGTGAGAGAACTGAAAGAAGGTTATAATGACGGGAAGCGAAATATACATTGAACTGATGAGAAACTTATAGATTTTGGTTAGGAACTATAAAAATAGAAACCAATTTGAAGATCTAGAAGTGGATGTAAAAGTAATGTGGCATGTAGTCCCGTTGCTAGGTAACGACCGTAAAAAAGCAGCTATACAGCGGCTGTTACTAGGCAGCCTCCCGTAAACAGCAGCAGACCAAAGGTGCTTCCTACGCGGTCCGTGTCAAAATATTATAAGCATGAAAATTTAGAAGCTGGAGTTAGCTGGTTAGTTAGATAGATAAGCGCTGGGATTCAGTTGTTGTGGTCTATTGGTATGTGAAGCTGGTAGCTAAGACCGGGGAAAGTTCAGGAACCAAGAGGAAGGGGATCGTCCGCAGTTGAAAGCCGCTACCAAGCAACGACAGTGAAGACGTGACTGGATATTAGTGTGTGTGTAATAGTGGAATGTAAAGTGTAGTCACGTGCTGTATCAAAGAGTCCAATAAATCCGGTCATCAATCCAAAACCCATCTATAGTCTCTGTAAAGTGTAGTCACACGCTGTATCGAAGAGTCCAATAAATCCGGTCATCAATCCAAAACCCATCTATAGTCTCTGTAAAGTGTAGTCACACGCTGTATCGAAGAGTCCAATAAATCCGGTCATCAATCCAAAACCCCGTCTGCAGTCACTAAAATCGTGACAATTACACTAACACGAACTTTATGTGTGTATGGCAAGGGTGTGGTCTGGACTGAACACCAACATTTTATTGAGCAGCTGAGGAAAAATATTTTGAGGAAAAAATTTCTTCAAAGGGGTTTACTGTTTCATAATTGTTATTCCCGTTGATATTAGCCTACGCTCCTAAAGTAAGCTTATGCGATCTCCATGTTGTCTATGTGTCTGTGAACCCCCTTATTAAATTTTGAATGCCTGAACCAGTCTTTATGAAACTTGGTATATTTATCATGGCATCTGAGCCAAACTCAACGGCATATTTCACAAGTTCTTCGAATCAGTTTTTGTGTTTGTTGGTGTATGTTGCTAGGCAACGGCTCGGTTAAAGCGTTACGGTGGCAACGGATATACACGCAACAATAGAAGAATTGTTGCACGCGTCGTTTTCTATACGATCCCTAGTCACCCTGAGGAAAGCAGGCGATTATTCTTTGTCTTTACTACGGCAGCTGATGCAGTTTTTACCGGTATTTGAAACGCTGCATTCCTATCTCATCAAACTTCACTTTGTTATCCAAACCGATACAGAAACCTTACGTCGCGATGATGTATTCACTATAATTATTTTGTGCCTTCGAATGAGAGTTGTTAAAATTGTAATGTGTTTATCTTCGTTTTTATTTTTTATTCCTCTCCATACATTTATTCATCGCCCTCTTTCTTTTCTTTTTTATTCTTTCTTTCTGTAGGTTTCTCCCTTTCTTTCTTCCTTTCTTCTTTCTTCCCTTCCTTCCCTTTTCTGTCATTATTTCTATTTATTTTTTATCTTTTTCCATTTCTTTCCGTTTCTTCATACATTCCTTTTCATTTCTTTTCTCCCTTCTTTCTTGTCCTTCGCTTCTTCCTTCCTCGCTAGGAATTCAGGAACTCGACAACCACGTAAATATATTCCTTTGTTATATTTGAAATTAAAACAAGCTCCACGCAAAGTAAACCCCCTTTTCTGGGGCTAAAGTTTTACGTGATATTTCTGCTGTTTTTGCTTCATTATTTCCTGAAATGTTAAAAACCCTACACAGAGTCGTGTTCGCTTTTGAAAGTTTTAAATTTCCCTTGAAACGAAGGTAAATATAACCATTGTATGTTCGAGTCACAATGCTTTCAGATCCACAATGCCATATTGTGTACGCTATTTGAATGCACATGAAAATGTAAATAAAGAAAACTCCGTAAATATATATAAACTGAATCTAGTTAACTTTCTATCATGGAGAAAACAGGTACCACCGGCCAGTAATGGCGTCTATAGACCACCACTAACATTTTTTGTCAGTCTGACGGCATGAACTGTACTGAGGACTAAGAGCGACATGATCCGCTCTTGCACTCAGTGCATCAGAACTGACTGAAGGACGAATGTGAATGCGTTATCTGTCTAAAATATATCAGAGACCACGTCACGTGATCGGCAGGCGAGATCCCGGAATAGCGATTTTGTTTCCACCGTATGTCAAACATAAAATCTAGTTACTTTTTGATGATGACGTAGCAATCGACGTCATTATCTGATAATAACACAACCCCAAAGACGACCTAGATAAAGTAGAGGGCACTTACTTCAGAGCCTCGAAATGCATGGTCGGAAAATCTGAAGGCAAGCCAATACTTGGAAGACCTAGGCATGGATGGGAGAATAATATTGTCACGTGATTGAGTGTGACTAGAGACGAACATTTACAGAACCTAACTATTGTACAAGTAATTATGACAGTCTAAGTTACACACTCCGACAGTATATTCTTCATTAGCCGTTGCTTGGTAGCGGCTTCCAAAAGCGGACGTTCCCTTTCCTCTAGGTTCCAGAACTGTCCCCGGGCTCATTTACCAACTTCTCACTTCTCACAACTGCAAATATTAACTGAACTCTAATGACTGACAGATAAATAAATGCCGGCCTTCGCCAGCACAGTGATCCTTGGTTCCGAGTCTCATAGGACTCATGACCTAATTTTACACACTGACGGCATTGGGAGCCTCACAGTCCAAGTCCAAGTCCAAGTCACACTGCGACAGTCAGTCAGTCAGTCAGTCAGTAAGTCTTGGTGTCGAGCCCCATCTGGGGCTCATGACCAGATATTTATTACTGCTTGACAGTTACGGTCTTGCTTTGTGGGGCGCCGTCTCTCACGAGAGGACGGGTCTGTCTTTTACATATGCTACTGGTCCTTGCTAGCGCAGTCTTTCTCGGGTCCGAGTCCCTTGGGGCTCGCGGCCATATTTTACTGTCTCAGATTTGAGACTTCCCTTTTCGTCGCCTCCTACGACTCGCTGGGTCACGGTGGAGGTATTCGACCCCCCCTCCACACGGACTACTGTCTCAGCCTCACAGAACTTACTATTTCTCGTTATACATCGCCGGTACGAACAGCACAGAAAACGCCTGTTTTATAATTGCGTGTTCTCTCGCTGCCGGGGAAAGAAGTATCCACAAAGCTGTTCCCTAGCAACGGCTCTGGTACTGTCGTCTGTTTACACAGTTGTTAGTTGGAGATAGGTATAGGTGCAACAATATTAAAATGAATCTCTTGGAAATATGATACGAAAGTGTGAAATGGATTCACAAGGATCAGGATAGGGGCCAGTGAAGTGACGTCATGAACATTCGGGTTAGACATAATGCTCGGAATTTATTGAACAGCTAAAGGACCGTTATCCTCTCAATACGGACCCTGCTCTGTGGAGTTGGTTCGCTGAAATAAATCATTAATTGTCGGCATCAAACCAAACTGATTTCGAAGCCTCATTATACAGATTGATTCTAAATTATTGTCCGGGTTTCTTTGCCTTATAAACGGAAACTCCGACAATAATTTAGAATCAGTTGTCACTTGTAATAGTGACCGTGTATTGGGTTTGTATTGTTGAATAGATCTATTGACCACTTACAGGTCGTAACTACAAATAACTATAACACTATTCCTGATTTTCCCACTACATATCATTCTACACTAAGTCTTCTTAGTATACTTAATAACAGCTCTGCATAATGGCTATTCCTCTGCAGTGCTTTCACTAGACGTTTCCTGGTAAAGAACCTTAACAATGGAGATTCTTCAGCTTCATTTTCAGGCTGGTTAACACTCCACAACTGAGCCCTCAACCTTATCATTAATCCCGAGTTACTGAGGCGGATATAGTCTCCGAAACGTCGGAATTCTTTTCCGTACCTAAGCATCCGATAATCCGGGAATATTTTATGACATTTATTATCCTGAAAATTTTAATATTTGATTTAGATTTTTGTCGCCGGACTGTTGCGCCTTGTAGCCCGATGCGTGGTTATTGAAGTTTCGAGTGAATTTGCTATCTCCATTTTCAGGGCGCTGTTCTACAGTATAAGTTGTCATATCCCGTAAGTAAACAATCTGAACAAAGAGTTCTATCTTCTGGGATGTACGCCGTGTAGTCCGCTGAAAGTCAATCGACGTTTCGGAGGAACATATCACCTCCATCTTCTGACCTCCGCTTCCTACTTACTTCTAGCTGGTTCCTTACTTGAATTATTGTCGGACCCAGAAGATGGAAGTAATATGTTCCTCCGAAACGTCGATTTACTTTCAACGGGCGACATGGAAGATATAAATTACAAGATTACGTGGAATAGTACAATGATACACTCACGCAGTGGTATGGTACAGAGTTTACATTGTACTGCTTCGGATTCTGAAGGTACACATTTCGAACCTCAGTCGGATCCCGCTATTTTCGCTGATATTATCCATGGTTTTGTGAATTTCTCCATAAGAATACCGGATATGACGTCAAAACTGGACCCGATTCTCTGCTGTACGAAGAAAATGAATATTTTATTATGCAAGTTATGCGTTTAGTCACCCTGATCTTGCAGCTGCAACTGTAGCTTGTTACATTTTATTTTACTTTAAGCGATTGGTGGGGCATTCAGCACGAATGCAGAGGAAAAGAAATGTATACAAGATTTTTTATAAAAAATGAAGGAAAGAAAAAGACTTAATAGACCTAGACACAGATGAGATGATAACAGCATAAAGGATTGTGGACTGCGATTTGAGAACATCTCATATTCATGAAACAACACACGGTGGTTGTTTGATCGGTAAACATTTTGCATATATGACAGAGTTGTTTATCCATCGCATATTGTGAAGTGTACGTTGATAAGGGTAAGAAAACATTACGAAATAAAACTGAACATTAACGGTTCTCAAATTGTGGTGCGTGTACCCGAGGGGATCCGTAAACCCTCATAACGGGATAAAGGTATCCCTGTAACAAACTGTGGAGACCCGTAGGTTTAAAAGACTTCAAGGCTCACACATTTTCTAGACAATCGGCTCAAAGATGGCGGTAAGGTTGTCAGTCTTACTCGCCGGCCGCCCTCTAACCCCAAATAAATTATAATGGGGTGCCCGAGGTATATTTAACATGGGTAGTATGCTAGAAACAGGTCAATATACTGACAACTTTATTTTGTTTAATTTTCCTTGTTCAGGGCGTCAATAAACTCTATTTAAAATGCAACAGAGTATCTGTAACTCGTACTGCTTTTAATGAGGAAAAACATGTCTGCAGCGACCTGCTCACGCTGGTTCCTCGCTCGCTGATTTTTCTACCTTGAAGATGGAGGTAATAAATTCCTCCGAAACGTCAGTTCACACAAGATCTACACGTCGCCGCGTAAATCTCAAGTCTTGAAACCTCAATATGAATTGCGGTAACATCACAACAAAATGTATTACTGAAGGCGTCCTTCTGTTTATGGCATGAGGCAGCAGCTGCACGCAGAATGTTAGTGGAAGTCTGACAGATTTCTAAGCCTGGTCCCTCGCGAGGAACTGTTTCCGACATTGGAAACAATAGCCTGCTAATGTTCGCCATGGGAAACAATAAACTTGAGAGGATGTCAGTTTACATAATAGAGAATACATTAGTGAAGAGATTACGTTTAAAGGGCCAGTGACCCGGTCATTGCGTTTAGTTGCACTGGGTTCTACATCCAATCACTGCATTTTAATATCCGTACTTTAAGTATAAAAACGTGGAACAGATTTCCCTGTAGTGTTTCATGAATGCAAAATATGAATAGAGTTTTGTAACAGGGAATGTATTATTATTGCTAGTGGGATGGGACTAAGTCCCTTGTATTCCTAGTGGGGTGGGACTAGGTCCCTTGTACTGCGGCCACTACTGGCCTATTGTACCAGCCCCAGATGATGGGTGAGGGTGATTGTGGAGAAATTGGTGGAATGAAGATTGGCAGGGGAAACTTTCCCCAGCGCCACTTTGTCCACCACAAATCCCACTTTACCAGACCCGGGATCGAACCTGGGCCGCCACGGTGGGAAGCCAGCGACTAACCGCTTGAGCTATGGCACGGCCTATATAACAGGGAATGTAAGTATTTCTCTGTATCACAGTTAAGGTATAAATATACAATATTGTCACGTGATTGAATGCGACTATAAAAGAGGGTTTATTTGTTAATTAGGATGATCAAGTCAAGGAGGATGAAATGGGCAGGGCATGTAGCACGAATGGAAGAGAAGATGAATGCATATAGGCTATAAGTATGAAAGCCAGGAGGAAAGAGACCAATGGGAAGGCCAAGACGTAGGCGGGTGGACAATATTAAAATGGATCTTATAGAGATAGTTTTGGGATGGTATGGATTGGATTGATCTGGCTCAGGATAGGGACCAGTGGAGGGCTCTCGTGAACACGGTAATGAACCTTCGGATTCCATAAAATACTGGGAAGTTCTTGACTAGCTGCGCAATTGGCAGCTTCTCAAGAAGGGCTCAGCTCCATGAGTGAGCGATTTAGTGAGCTGGATTGGTAACTGCATTTTTTGACCACTTACAGATCGTAACTACAAGTAATTATAGCGCTATCGCTAATTCACATACTCTGCAGTTCACTAAGTAAGTCTTCTCAGTCTGCTCTGTCATCACCAGCCGTTGTTTGGTAACGGTTACCAACACCGTAGCTTCCTTAGCTTCCGTGTTGACGCCATTACGGGTCGGTGAGTGTCTTACAACTAAATAAGAACTTCTCTTCACTCAACTTAGCTGAACTCTGAGTCTGAGTCTTAGTCTGAGTCTTATGTTAGGACCGACGGTAAGTCGGCCAGTCTGTCTTCGCATAAAGCACCCATCTGGGGCTTACGATCAGATCTTTATTACTGTTTGACACTTACGGCCTTTTTTTTTTGTAGGCGCCCTCTCTGACGAGGGGACGGGTCTGTCTTTTGTATATGCTACTTATCCTTGCCAGCGCAGTCTTTCTCGGCTCCGAGTCCCTTGGTACTCGAGACCTTACATCACTGTCTCAAATTTGAGACTTCCCTTTTCGTCGCCTCCTACGACTCGCAGGGTCACGGTGGAGGTATTCGAACCCGCCTCCACACGAGTCAGTTGTACTAACTTCAATAACTGTCTGATTATAATATCTCAGCACGGATCACACAGAAAACTCGGTTTCAACAACTCTTACCTTGTTGCGTCACGCAACTGTCCCAAGGATCGCTAGAGGACACTGTTTTTCAGTTATTTAATTGGCGTGTGTTAGGGATATGTTGCCTAGCAACGGGCGTTGTTTACAGAGACATTACTTAGCAACTGCTCTGCATGCTACAATTTTGTAGATGTATACTATGCACATTTAACACGTGCAATTGGTATAGGAATTATAACTATGGACTATGAAGGCATATTTACTCAAACTAACGAGAAGTCCGAACTATACTGAATGAATAAACAGACAGTATCACAGGAATTCGTTGTTCCCCGTTATCAGACCTAAAAAAATGAAATATATGTAAATTAATTAATATATACGTAACGCGGTCAAACGTAGTGGGGTACTACACAAGAAGAACAAAATGGATCTTTTATTAAATCAGCCTAAAGTCAATTTAGACTTTTGTTTTATAACCGTGACTGTATTTTTGATGTCCGTGGTTTATTGTTGATTATGGACGTCTGAATATCTATTCACCCATCTTGTTTAATTAGCTCGAAAATTGTAAGACGCAGGGAGAAATAGTGAAGGATATGAAATAAGTACTCTGCCTTTCTCTAAGACTTCAAAATATTTTTGTCTGTGATGAATATGCAGCGAGATACGCACGAAACGTCTGTACATCTTCATGCAAATCGTTCATTTAACATGTCGCATATGAGCGAAAATTTAAATTACTGAACAATATTTCGTAAAATTATCCAGTTTCAAATTTCACGAAAATCTGTCCAGTAGTTCTCAGGTTATTTTCTGCGTATAGACGGACGGAGTAGCCGAACGCAAAAGCCTCTCCGTCGGGTTGCGGACGTGTCTAAAAATCTATTTTCTGTGAGTGTGAAACACTAGGCGGGACTGACGAAACTGCAGTTCCTAGTCTCACCTGAATGTTTATCTAGTGGTGCCATCTAGTCACGGCCCGTCGCTACACTGATCTACTCCGGCTTCTGGTCTACACCTGGACGCTCCTGTGCGCGGACCGCATATAAAACGCCGTATTTTTATTGTTGAGTGTTTGTATGTTGCGGACGTTACCTGACAACGGTCGATGTTCACATATTCACTGCTTAGCAACGGGTCTATACGCCACAATACGTTGCGCTGAGCATTGTGCAAGAAAGCTTTCTTCGGTATCATTGTTTGTCTTGTTCATGTTACACTTCGGGCATGAGAAGCGGAGCAATGGCTTATAAAGTATTGCGTGACTGCATTAAGGCTCCATCTGATAAACTTAATATGATCTTTCGTTAGATACTGTACAGCAACTTGCAAACACATTTCTCTCCGCTTTTAAATGAGCCAGAGTAGGGTCTACTAGAAAGCGTTAAAATCCTCAGCAACTAAGTGGCTGTCACAAACCTCGGAGTCTTGAGTTCGCAAAGAGGTTACATGAAAGCTATGTTCTCTGAGTGGGCTATTCTCACAGTTTAACAAAACAAAAGAACATAAAGGGAATAAGAGTAGAAATTTAGCTTTAAAACTGATAGCTGCCGACCACAGTGGCCGCGCGATTTAAGGCATGAAACGTCTTAGCCCGCTCGAACGCCGGGGTCATAGTTTCGAACCCCACTCGAGGCTCGGATGTCTGTGTGCGTTTATTCTGTGTTTGTGTTGTTCTGTGTGTAGGTAGCGGCCTTGTGACGGGCTGATCACTCGTCCAAGGAGTCCTACCGGCCGTGTATAGGATTATGAGACCGAAAAGAGAACGGTCAAGGTCCAAATGGATGTAGAGACATAGAGAAATAAGAGGCTGACTTCAACTAAGATATAAGAATTATTTTTCAATTATAATCCAAATTTAAACTACAAAATTAATACAAATTCATACTATTAAAAAAATCTTTATATGGTTTAAGAATATTATAAGCCACCGTGACAATAAAAAGAATTTTGCAAAAATATTATTGAAAGAAATTAATTACACAAAAGAAATAAATTTACAAATGATATATTACATGAATCACGCATGGACGAAAAGGAAGTGCATATACGCTTTTCGTTGGAACCCCTCAAAAGTTAACGGGGAATAAAATTTATTAAGTTAAGCCCTTCACACCCCTAAAATTGAACCACCCGATGGTTTCCTTAACAACAGGGTAATGAGCTAAAAATATTTGTTGTGTTGAATACAACAGTGTGGCGTACAGACCCTTTGCTAAGCTGTGACCCTTTAACAGCAGCCGTTGCTACGTAACGTCAGTAAAATTCACGCAACAATAGAAGAACTCTGTTCTCTGTGGTCTGCGCCGCGGTAAACACATCTCTGTCTCAAACAGTTCATGCACAACAATGGAATACCTGTGTTTTCTGCGTGGTCGGTGCGTAGAAGTATACGCGAGACGAGGTTTGGTGCTTAGTCAGTTGAGAATCAGTTCTGTATGGGAATCTGTGAAGAGAAAACTTGAGACGGAGGCAAAGGAATAGTCATTGTTGGAGCCGTTATCAGGAAACGTCTAATAACAGACTGCGAACACTAGAGCGCGTGCTCTAGTGAACTATAAAATGTGAAAATAGTGATAATGTTATAGTTATTTGTAGTTACGGCCTGTAATTTTTAATAAATCTATTCACCAATCCAAACCCTGTCTGTAGTCACTCAAAAACGACACAATATGTTTATAACTTGTAGAATTAAATCCATCTATAACATACCTTGAAGTTAAGAGCTTTCGCTTCTCTACTTGAGCATTTTGAATAATGGATCAGGCTCAAATCTCTTCCGGCGCTACGCATTCAAAAGTTTGTATCATATCGAGAGCTGGGATTTAGTCACGTGTTCCCTTCCGGTAATCCAGGAATATCTGGGGCAGCACAGCACAGACAAACCACTACAAATTCCTCGTTCAGTTCACTTTCAGAAACATACAACTGTAAAAAAATTAAAAAGAAACAAGTAAATAAAACAAGAGGGGGAAACAAATAGAAGAGACAACAAAATATGTTGAAAATAAAGGTTGTGGAGAAGAAAGAATCAGTAAATTATACATAACCTCACAAGTTAAACTCGTGTTCGGGAGAACCGGCTTAAGCAGTAAGGATTCTTAGTTGCAATCGGAAGGTACCCGCTTCGAATTTTGTCCAGGACTCCAATTAATGTGACTGAGGTATTTCGTGGTCTTCTTCAGTTACAAAGAAGACCATGGACAGTACATCTATTTCCACATCTTTTTAGATCCTCTGCTCAATATCCCGAAGTCACTCGACGCTATAGTGTTTCTGACAGTGTCCTTAAATGAAATTAAATAAACATAAAAATAAAGGCTTTATCCGGTATTATTATGCGGTGTCTTCCCTGGATGCAACATGTAATCAATGGAATGGCTGTTGAGTTTTAAGTGAGACGCAACTACATTCATGCAGTGGGAATTTAAACAGGAACAACCATTTTGTTTTAGTCACAAAGCAAAATGGGGTCATGGTAAGTGAACAGCGGTTGTGTGTGGTGCCACACTAAAGCTGTCCTCTTGCGGTAACTCACACCTTCGCTCTTGAATAGTGATGACATATGCCTTTGTGTCTGTCACATATGACACATGTCACGTTTATGTGACAGGTACTTTATCGTAAACATAGGGTTTATTATCAGAAATAATTAAATAGGTTTAATTTCAAACATGAAACGGGTTGTAAGATTTGAGGTTTTCACGGCTGTGACTATGAAGAATACCGTCTTCTGTGTTGTGGCGCCTTGTAGATTATGTGGACCGACGTTTCGGAAGAACGTATCGCCTACATCTTCATTGTATAAAAATCCGTGAGCAGGGAATCAGCCACCTGCTCACGCTGATTCCCTGCTCACGGATTTTTATACAATGAAGATGTAGGCGATACGTTCTTCCGAAACGTCGGTCCACATAATTTACACGGCACCACATCCCAGAAGACGGCATTCTTCAGGAAACTGGTTGGTTTGATGGTAAATAATCTCAACTTGTACTCTCTAAGTGCTTCATTCGAATCTCAGCTGACATACCGGCTGTTCTCACTGAACTACTTCATAGTTTTCCTCAGTTCCTCCATGAAAATGCCAGGGTATTTTGTCGGTTATGACACTTCCCTTTCCTTCAAAACTATTTTCAATTCATTATTCACCAATCGTACTATTAATCGACACTGTAGGCCAGACGTCGACAGCGTCATAAAATAAACAACAAAAGACTAAGATAGCTACTTCACTAAATGCCTTTTTCAGGGTAGAATTTCATCTTTGGTAATAATGACACAAAAGTGATGCATGTACAGTTTTCTGACGAAGGAACACGGGGTTAGGAAATTCAGGTTCTCATGATAGTGATTATGCAGAATTATATTTTCTAGGATGGGACGCCGTCCAGTCTGATGATACTTTACCGATAGAAGATCAAACCAACGAAGCAACCCGCACGAGACAAGCAGCAACGCTGTTAAATTCTTACTGGTTACTTGGTTTAATCTTCGATCCTGAAGATGGAGGCAATACGATCTTCAGAAACGTTGAAATCTTCTACTAGACTATACGGGATCACGTCCCGGAAGGTATTACCCTTCGTACAAGAGGTTAAAATACCCAAGGTTTGCGATACTCTGATTAATAGTGGGGATATCAAGTTTATTCAACCACACTTATGAATATAAGTTGTGATAGATTTAATTGTGATTAATATTATCATAACATATCTTGTTAATTGCATTACACTCCGACTGTATTATTGGTCCCCGTTGAACCGAAAACCAAACTCACGTTTTAATCTTGAATTATTTTTCTTCTCATACAAAAAAGTTAAATCACTGCTATTGCCACTTCAGAGGTCAATATGTCCCTCTCTTGACTTCCTCCAGTTACAATCACATTATAAAAACTTTTATTTGTTCCACACTCACAATTCTATTAACAGGGTGAATATCATCAGCTGGCTCATATCTTCAGAGTTTTTAAATTTTGTTTTAAGGCTCTGAACATTCCAATTTTCATACTGCGATCTCATGGTCTTCCACTACACGTTTTGTGACATGTGGGAATCGAATAGTGCCTTAAGGATTATGCCTAAATATTGATTCAGTATATTCCTTCGAAAAGTTTGTACCTAACTACCAGACCATAGAACGAGGAAATGCTATTCTTGCATAGTTTGTGTAACATAAATTCCCAGCACAAGTTAATAAATCTAAAATAATATTAAAAACTGATTCAGAATTAAAATTATATCAATCATTTATGGATATCCTGTACGTACTACATACGTATGTAGTCATATTGTAGCGGGAACTGAGGGCGGTGGGATAGCGTCGGCTGGCCTGCGCGCGCCTCTTGTCCTATCGGAAAATCAAGAACCCTCTTTTGGAATTTTCGGGAAACCGATCACATAACGAGGAAACTCGAATTCGTCAGCGAACATCCTCGAAACTTCTCTGCAAGTGCCGTGAGGAGGTTAGTAGGCCAGTATTCAGTTCGGTGCGGAGCAGAAGAGATGAACGGAATTCGGAGGGAGCGAGTGCAATGCGGTGACTGTGACTTTACTGTGAACACGAAACTTTATGTCACGCGCATGCGTCGGTACGGGTTGTGGGAGGGTAACTGCCCCAAATGTCGATAACTGTAACTATATTTTTTTTATTTATAGATCTATCATTATATGGTAAAATAGAGCACTGAAGTGGACCGTGTCAAATTTGATATGTTAAATACCAGAGACATGTCTGCGACCAATTGGATTCCTTTACTTATATGTGAAAAATAATTACAAAATAATATGATATGAAGGGTAATCACAATTATTTCAAACAAATAATTTATGGATATTAAGACTTAGCCTTGTCAAATAGAATTAGTAATTTTATCTACGTTCACTTATATGGAAAATAGGTGAAAATTAAGTCACTTTTTCAAATGAATTAATTAAGCAATTTGAAGACACAACTACATCGTTAAGCTAATATCTTAATAATTTTATAAATTTATCGTGAAAGTCTATATAATAAAATGAAGAAAAAATACAAAACTACGTAATTTAATTTTCCTCTCGTAAGAAACACCAGAAAGCGCTGGTTAGGCTATAGAACACATGCGAGGATCTTCAAAATAATAAATATTGGTCACATGACAAGTATAAAATGTTTCGTTACTATTTTAATTATGATTCTAAGCGGAATATACGTGTGAGGTACTCGATGTTCTATACTCATAGGACTACATTGGGTACCTCTCCTGAGAGAAGTGTTCAGACATCTCAATTTTCCAGAGTGGAAAAAGTTTTAAGTTGTCAAACCGCATACTAAGATTTGGTCCTCAGAAACGTTTTTATTAGCTACTTCTGATATAATACTGAAGCAAGATGCCGACAAGTTTACTGTTTAACCCATTAACTGTCTCACTGTTCAGAATCATTGCGGATAATCTACCTTATTTCAAAATTCACAACAATTATTGTAATAAAATACAAGTTTCTGGACTTTATAAATAATAAAGCTACTTTCATTATTAAAGCCCTTATACTGCACAAATTTTCTTACCATTTCAGAGCCTTAAAACTGAATCAAAACGGATTTCTCTTGATTCGTGTAAAACTTCCTTTAATGTCATAATAACATGTCACGTTTCTGCTGATGCGGGACGACAGTTCATTCTTCATGGCCTTCTGTTCTCTTCGTTGTGATACTTCCTGTTGCCATGGTTACCGCTCTCGCCTCAGCATCTGACCCGCAGAAGTCACCCAGCGCTCAGCAGGTGATGAGGTCATTGGATCATTCTGAGGGCCTTGCTCCGAATTATCCTGATTAGGTTGGCCTGGCGGTGCCGCTGGATGCGGTGTTCCAGGGGCAACATCTTTGGATGTCGTTGCAGATGACTCCTGAAAAAAGGAGTGCAACAATACAATATCAGTAATTGAGTGGCAATCATTTTCAATAACATAAGCATATTTTTTTATTGCTAGTGGGGTGGGACTAAGTCCCTTGTACTGCGGCCACTTCTGGACTATTGTACCAGCCCCAGACGATGGATGAGGGTGATTGTGGAGCAATTGGTGGAATGAAGATTTGCAGGGGAAACCGAAGTACTCGGAGAAAACCAGCCCCAGCGCCACTTTGTCCACCACAAATCCCACTTGACCAGACCCGGGATCGAACCCGGGCCGCCGCGGTGGGAAGCCAGCGACTAAGCTCTTGAGCTATGGCGCAGCCCAACATAAGAATAAGGGTACTCTGTAAACAAAACAGCGATTAATATTTGGACCCGCGTTATCTTTAGTAAACAATGCAGTGATAGTAGTTTAACGCTTGTCTTTATTAAAAAGTTAAAGGTAAAGGCAAAGTTGTCCCTGTGTTTAACTAATTAAGCACTATGCCTGAAGGCGTATGGTGGAGTGGATGTATAGATCCATATTTTCTTGACCTCGGCGCTAGTTCGAAATGAGTGGTCAGATTCGCGCCTATGCCGCTTTACCCCCGGAGAAAGGGTCCCAGTACCTATTGTATAGAGGATGGGTTGGTTCCAGAGCCAGCCTGGACGACGTGAAGATAAAATTCTCAACGCCAACAGTACTCGAGCTCCGATCCCTCAGTCGCTATCCTTGCTCCCTATCCCTGTCTTCAGTAAACAAAACTAATAACATTATAACGTCTGTAATCTCCATTAAGTAAAACTAACATTATTCTAATATATACAGTAGAACTTGGTTATAATGTCATCAAAGGGACCTAAAAATAGTGTCGTTATAAACGAATGTCGTTGTAACCGAAATGGGCACTTCCACAGTAGCCTTATGTTAGTCACGTAAAAATCTACCAAAAACCGAGTTAAAATGTTGCATTTTTTAGTGAAATACATAGTTAAGTACAGACTAACGTAACATTAACGTGGAATTGCCCAAATGTGTAATATCAAAGACATATTACAGCGCTTTTCACTGACAATACACACCGCACTAATACTGTATATTAAAGGTAGGCCTACTCACCAAATTACAGTAGATTACATCAATTGTTGTGCCTTACTGTACCTAGATACGAGTACAGTAATCAGTTATCTTCATCTGTTTCCTGTTACTTGCCCAATACACACTTTCTAAATTACGTTCAATGTCCATATCAGAGAAATTCAGGAATGAAAATGACGTTACATACGAGGTTGATGCATTTGTGCATGTCGTACTAAGCAAGGTATAAAAACAGTTGCTTTATGAGGAATTAGTTCGTACCATTGAATATTTGACGCAATAGACAAGGTGTCGCAGAAACCGATGTTGCTATAACCAAGTTTTACTCTCTATATAATGTTAGGTAAAAAGAACATTATTGCAAACTTTGATCACTTTATGTAAACAAAACTGCAAATTGGATGTGAGTGGCGAGTCAGTGCACAGAACAGTGAGACCGTTCAGATGCGTAGCGAGTTCAGTAAACAAAACTGTGATCGTATTCCAGTGCCTGCCATGTTCTTCTGTACACAGAGCACTGATCGAATTTGAAAGCGTATCGATTTCAATAAGCAAAACAAATTTTAGCAGTTCAGCGTTTGTAATGTTCAGTAAACAATACATGCATATGCACCAACAGGTGTTCAGGACTGACTGCATCTTACTCTGTTCCGTTTACAGCGTTCAGGTTAAGATTGGCAGCATTTACGAATAGATACGGAGTTCTAGTTTCCGCTGAGAATACTTTAATTTTCTCGACATAACTGTGCCTAACTTCCGGACAGAGAGCCTTCCCTTCTCAGTTGGCACGTAGTTTTCCTTCTTATTAACGTGTACAATTCAGATAACACGCGAAGTGTCGTTTATTATCATCTTAATGTCGCATCACAAAACTGACAAGGGCTTTGTTATCTGCAGATATGTCACTAGCAGACCGACGTACTTAAATTAAGCTGTCTACAAAATTGTTAAGTTAATCATAGGGTTCTGAAAACAGGAACGAAAGATAAATAAACAAAGACGGAATAAGGAAATGAGGAGCAGAAGGCATGAAGCAGAAAATGAAGGAAAGGAAAATTAAACTAACTTACGGTATTCTAATATTCGATGCCGTACATTTTGGTAGACGAGTAACAAATTGACGAAGGCGCCTTTTGTCATCGAATTTAGGGTAGATAAATCTATCCAAGAAGACCTTAATATTAACATTAACCTCCGTAAAAACACCGGAAATTTAAAGAAAGGAAGAGACACGAACAAGAAAGAAACAAAAGAGAAATGAGGGAAGATGAAATCAAAGATCACAGTTCGTAATTTTGACTATGTTAATAAAATATTTTCTTCTATTTGGATCATTTTGCCACCAAATAACATGCAATTCACAGTGGGTTCTGGGGTTNTACATCATCAAGAAAGACTTTACTGGCGAGTGCAAGTAGGAAATTACAGGGCTGGACTAGAAAGTAGGCGGTTATTTCTTCCCAGAACTTGTTTTATTTAATGCCAAACTTTCAGCTGTCCATCTATATAAGGCTGAATGTTAAGTTGGTCACTCAAAAATGACAGAGAATTGAAGGAAATAGTCCTATTCTATTTTGAGATATTCTTTGGATATTTGTCTGGAGAGACTGAAGAAAAACAGGAGGATGCTTTATTGGGGTAACAGGCTTCCAGTCCAAGATTTTGACCCTTGGGTCTCCGAATAGGAACAAGGACAACTAGTCACTGAACCACACTTTCCGTGATTCCCATAACAGTTGATGGGACAGCTGTATCGCTATATTTACTGCACTGAAACATGTGCTGCACGAAATTAGCTTGCCTTCAGACTGCTCGGAACATGCAATTACATTAAAATCATCTCATAACTAGGCGTAGAATGATTATGTAGTATTACAGAAAATCAATATGACAGCTTGAAAAATAGATGCCAATCAAAACAGGAGGGAAGAATTTGGAAAAGAGAGTTGTCAGAGAACCTTGACTCTTTTTCAAACAAGTTACCGGCTTCACTGTTTGCAGTACAAACCTGTTCCGGTTCATTTTCTTCATTTCAGTGGAAACGTCTTCAGCCGAATGGAAGTGTTATAGTTAAATATTAAGGAAGAAGGGAAAAGTGTACGTGAAATCATAAATAAGAATTGTAGTTAGATAAAAAGCTACACAGGAAAGGACACAAAAAGTTTGAATTGAACGGAAAAGAAGAAGAAGAAAGAAAAATAAATGGCAAAGGATGTAGCGCTCCTAGTGGTAGATAAATCAGGTTAAGTGCTTCGTGGCCCCTTAGGGTACAGGACAGATAAACAAGGCGAGAAAATGCCCGGCATAGCTCTGCAGTGCAAGACAAATAGCGACAAGAGCACAAAGAGGAGGAAGAGAGATGAAGAGATGGCAGTAACAAGCGGGAAAGAGCAAGGAGCACGTGTGCAGCAACTCAAGCCTTGCGTGTTCTGCCGACAACACCAGGAATCGAGAGCCTACATTCTGGAATTTGTGATGCAGAGAAACTTAGCGTTGCATGTTCAGACTTCCATTGGCTTTCAAGGAAATTCGCTGTGGTCGGTGGGTCGGTTAGAGGGCCAGGTCATCGGAGAGTGACCCAACCAGTCAGTCGGACAGATATCGCTCCAGTGGGATAGTGACCAAGGTAGTCGGGCAGAAACCAAACCAGACAGACGGAAACCAAGCCAGTGAGACAGAAATCAAGCTATCCAGACAGAAACTAAACCAGTAGAACGTAATCAAGTCAGCCAGATGAAAAGCAGGTCAATCGGACAGACACCAAGCCAGACAGAAACCAAACCGGTCAGACAGAAACCAAGCCAATGGGACAGAAATTAAGCCAATCAGACGAAAACCAAACAGTCGGTTAGATACCAAGCCAGTAAAGCAGAAACCAAGCGAGATGAAAATCACAGTCAAACAAAAGCAAAAAGACAGGAACCAGCCAGACAGAAACTAAGCCAGTCATAAAGTTACTAAGCTAAACATTTAATGATCCAGTCAGACAACAGAGATTCAGTCAGACATCGGACCTAACCAGCCAGTGAGCCAACATTGTCAAGAAGTTGGTCAATCGAGCAATCACTTGATCATTCCTTCATTCTTTCAATTAGTCAGCCACTCCGACATTCAGTCATTATATTAGTTCTACAATAAGTAAAATCCCTTACTAATATAAATCAAGTGACAACAATTCAGTAGGCAGGCAGAGACACGTGAAGCAATGGAATGAGTTCAAACATTCGAAATCGAAATCTTAATCTTTATTTCTCAAATCCTTCGCGTTGTTTTAGTGACACCGAGAATTAATTAATATTGAATATTAACTGTGAATTATCGGTACTTAGTGGGCTTCAACACCAAAACTTAGAAAGATAAAGGCTCAGAAGTCTCAGAATTTGAAAATACGAAGTCAATAATCAAAGACAGGAAGAAATAAAAAGAGATGAAACAGAACACGGAAAAATGTGTTTTTCTTTTTAAGATGTGACAACCCTGTTGTTATACACTCGACCGTTTCGTTTCAGCTTATGTTTGTTGACACAGAGCGCAATATCGCTTAATTCCTCTCTGACGAAGTTGCGCCGGGGAGAGCCCCTGTTGTCTGAGGGAGCAGTTCGGACCCCCTATGTTTGTCTTCCATAAAATTAAACGTCGGTCTTTGTTTGGAGTGGAGGACCAAGTTCATTTCTGCTACAAGGAAACTCTTGGGACTGAAAGGAGGGACGAAAAGCGCGCTGCAAGTCTGCACACGACAAAGTGAACAACTGAACAACAAATTAAATCCTCGACTGAAGAAGCAGACTAGCTGCCGGTAACGGTTCAGACTCGCATTCGACAGATATCTGTTCGACTCTCGGTCGGATGCCGGGGAAAGTCATATTATAGTACCTTAAAATATGCCACGGTCACTTCCTTGCAAATCACCGTTAACTCAATCTTCCTACAGTTCGACATTATGCAGCTTGGCTACTGACAGCGTCGGAAAGCAATCCCTCACTACCTGATTGATTAATTAATTAAGCAACAAGTTTACACATTCCTATAATCAGGAACTTTCTTAAAAAGTCCAAACCTCGAAACTAGATGGAGATGAGTGATGAGACTGACGCCCCGGCAGCTTTAACCCAGGAGAAAGAGCCCCCAGTAGCCATTGGATAGGTGATTGGTTGGGACCAGGAGCCAGTCTAGACGTTGTTGTATACAGAATAATCATTTACTCCTGCCCGGCATTGAACCCCGGCCTTCCAGCCCATAATAAGTGATGATCACATTAACAAATTCATTTAAATACTAAAGCATTCTGACGATAGTGTATTACAGGCGGAGTTAATAATCTTCTGGGAAGTGGATCTGCTTCCATCATCAGGTGAAAAAGTTCAGTAATCATCTCTCTCTAACGGACCACACTCAGAAGGTCATTTCCCATGCACTGACCAATCACATTGCAATAGTAGTTTCCGCTTGTATCGATATATCCTTCTGAAGATGGTCTCTCGGACCGAAACATGTCAAGGATGAAAGATTAAAAAGGAGAAACAACCTATATCAGTCTCACTGGAAGGACTTGATATTGCTAGGCTGGCGGACCAGGATGAACCAGATCAAATTTATTATTAATATTATGAGCTGGGCTATCGCGTCGAGGGGTCGGAGTTTGAGTCCCAGTAGGGGCGAGATTTTCTCTTCTTCACGTAGTCCAAATTGGTTCTGGGACCCACTTAGACTTCTATCGAATGATTACTAGGGGATCTTTCCCAGGGGTTAAAGCGGCCGGGGCGTGAAGATGACCACTCGTCTCTAATGCCGAAGTCAGGAATACGCGAATTGGTACATCCATCCATCCATGCGCCTTCAGGATGTAATGTTTAATTGGTTAAGTACAGGGAAAACGTTATCTTAACCTTATTTTTAAGTCTTTCTGAATCACCTTGTAGTATCGGAACCGTGCGTAGTGTCTCTGAAATTCTCTCAAATTACATTAGACAACGACATGAGGGAAATGCTTTCATCAGTGAGCATATTTGAATGCTTTCTTTCGCGTTCCCTTCATTTCTGTTACTACTCGTGACGTGTTTCTCCCGCCTGACACAAATTCAATCAACCGAAAATAATAGCCACTCGCAACTTTGTTTCTCTATTGGTTATCGAGGGCGGTGCTGCCGCCCTAGCGTGTCTGTGCAGCGCTACACCCTTCCTGGCATTTCATAATGATACCTGAATTATCTGACACACTTGAGAAGAGAGAATAGCCTGAGGGTGAATATATTTCTCACGTGAAACTCCTTCTGGTGTCTCAAAGTGGGAAACACAGTTCACATCCACTAGGAAATATGAACAGATTTGAAAGTATGGTTCTTTTGGGGTGGAGAGATGAAGAAAATTAATGTTAATATTCAGTGCCACTAAGCCTAAAACGGCCGGTCACAGTGGCCGCGCGGTCAAAGACATAAAATATCTCCGCTCGCTCGAAACTTTTATCCACCCACCTATTCGGATCGAATTTTGTATCCCATTACAACGCATGTAGCTGAATCAGCGTCGTTCCTTCTCGCAGTTTTTGTGATATATCTATTTATCTATGACTCTAAAGTTGGCTTCGTTGGGCCTTGGCCGCTTTTTAAGGTTCTTAATCCTATACGCAGTCTGTAAGACTCCTTGGACGTGGGATCAGCCCGTCGCAAGGCCGTTTCCTACACACAGAACAAGATAAACTCAAAATAAATGCACACACATACACCCATGCTTCGAGTGAGATTCGAACCCACGGTCCAAGTGTCCGAGAGCGAAGACGGTTCATGCCTCAAACTGCGCAGCCACTGTGACCGGCAATTGCTTTCACTATCCTCTGCTTAAAACTTCTTTGAGGGTGCGTCATCATCAGACTGTGACTAGATCGTTGCGTCACCTTTAGAAAGTTAAAGTACTCTATTCTAAACATACTCGTAGAACGGAAACGCAAATCAGGACACAGGAAATCTCTTGAACGTTTGGGACCTACCGTAAATTTGCTTATTCATGGCATGAGGTACCGCCAAATGTGTTTTTAAACAAACAATACCAGAACTGTTGTTGTTACTGTGTTCAGCCTTCCTACGGTTAATACTAGTTACCATGTTTATCGCATTACTCTAATGGCGCTAGTGTCTCTTCCACCTCACAAGTTTGTTCAACTGCCACGTTGCTATTATCATGTGTAGTAAATTAGTAATTACGAATATTGAACGACCTCAAGTGGCATAACGTTCGTACCAAAATTTGTTAATATCCATTCAGCGGTTCTCACTGGAACATGCTGATGGCCGGACATTCGGGGAGACATGACCAACGTTACACACTTCCTTATGTTTGCATGTTGTGCAAAGAGTGCATAATAACTTAATAATAAATCAATGAGAAGAGAATATTTGTGAGTGGAGTAACTATTGTATGCTGGACGGCAGCAATAACGCAATGTGTCACACGATACAGCACAGCGGAGATAAAGTTGGCGAGATTTATACGGGATTAAGTCCATTAACCGGTACGGGTCTATCGCGTCTACTGTGCAATCGATACAGGTGCGGGACTTCCCAGTACATAACCAAACACTGGGATCATTAAACCTCGACTTTCGTAGAGAATATAAATAAACCACACGACATATCACAGGAACTGTGTATAATAACAGTAACAATAACTTATAGGAAAAATTATGAGCCCAAATTTCTACAAACCTTTATACCTCTGTATAGTCAAACGTAATGATGCTGCGTGACATTATGGCAAAACAGTGCACCGACAGAGTGCTGTACGTACTGGTTGCAGATAGTCATAAATATGCCGATAAATGGGTCTGCCAACAATGGCCTATGCCATTTCATGAAAAATGCTTGCTTAGAAATGTTTCTTTAAACCTGTGCTGTTCATTCTCTTAATACAGACGGTTTCACTGTTGCTGTCAGTACAGCTTGATAGAGTGACTGGCAGAAATGGTAGCAAACCTTCCGCTTGAGTGGACAGTGCTCGCATCTGGGAGATCTGGTGCTCGAGACTCAGATGGGGAATCTAGACTGTGATGATGTCCGGTGAGGGATGAGGATTATGTCAAATGGAGGGCACTGGTAATAACCATTTAAAGGCCTATGGTTACTATATGTACCACCTGTTTTAACACACCAAAACTCAGTATTCTGCCCACAGAGTGTGTCTGTGTGTTCCGTACGGTTCTCACAGCAAACAGCGACTGTTTCCCTAAACAGCATTAACCGGTTGGGCTTTGTAGCGGAGACGTAATGTTTCCTGTGAGGTACGAACTGAGTCCTTTTATATTATTTAGAAGAAATTGAGTCTTTAAGGCCCCTGTCGAGGCGGGGTCGAATACCTCCACCGTGTCCCTGCGAGTCGTAGGAGGCGACGAAAAGGGAAGTCTCAAGTTTGAGACAGTAATATATGGTCTTGAGTACCAAGGGTCTCGGAACCGAGAATGAACGCTGGCATATACAGCATATACAAAAGACAGATCCGTCCTCTCGTCAGAGAGGGCGCCCACAAGAAACAAGACAGTAACTGTCAAACAGTAATAAATATCTGCTCGCAAGCTCCAGATGTGTGCTTTGTGCCAAGACAGACTGGCCGACTGATAGGCGGTCGTAAAATGAGACTCAGACTCGGTCTTTAAAGGGTTAACCGTGCTTCAACTGTAAGAAGCTATAGAGATCAACGAAAGAAACAACATCTTTATGGGTCGAATTCATCTGATACGAACAATACGCCGACAATTTTAATCAGGACAATTGCAATCGATTTTTATTAACAATCTACAATTCACGATCCGTATTCATATTACTTTAGCAAGGATTGTTAATTTTAATTGGACCTTTGAAATCAAGTTAATATTTTCCCAGCAGTTTCGTTCATAATTTATTTCTCCACTCTCCCTCCATTCTTTCAGATTTCACTGCCTCCTTGTTATTATACCTACCAACGTCTTCATACATTTTGCTCCCTCGAGCCCTTTCCATTTATTCTAACCTCAATTTTATCATCTTAGTGCTCCTGCGAATTTTCTTTAAAATTCCCCTCCCTCTTTCGGCGTGTTGTGTAAATTCCATTTACTTACTAGCTTTAATAATAAGGTAGATCCATGTCTTGTCCTCTCTCTTTCCCGTTCTCTCCTCCTACTCCTTCGTCTTCTAATGTTTCGGTTTGTTTCTACGTTCTTTTGTTCATTTTATTCCCCCTGGGAAGTGAGCTTGGAACTTTGTAATGTAAGAGTTTCCGTTGAGGCTCGCTAGATGGAAGCACAAACTGCGAGTGTAATAGAAGCGGAAGAGTGGGAAGAGAGCCATGTGTTTTTAATGAAAAGCTTCAGTATTAAGATGGACTACTGCATGTATTTCGAGAGAAAATTGGCCTTCATCTTCTGTTGCCGATTTTCCTGAAATTTAAACAGTGTAAAAAGAATTACAAAGTAATGATTGTGGTTTGTTTTTAAAGTTTCATTGAGCACTGGTAAACATATTTACCACTTTCACGTTAAAGGTCTCGGTATGCCCACGGTAAATGTTGAATTTCAGTTGTTTCTTGTAATAAACAATGAAAATTTACGTGGACATCGTTAGAATAAGTGCATAAGCGTAGGATGTATTTTCCAGGAGGTAAGAACCAAAATCTTATAAAATATTCAAAGGAGATTGACCTTTACCGACAATACGCTGACGTAGCGGAATGTTGAGGTACTAATTCATTTATTGACGTTGTCATTAACTGAAATCTATACACAGCGTTGAATGATTGGACGGCCGTGAAGAATGAATTATAAAGAATGTGGTAGGAAGCGGTAGTGGTCTAATTTGATATATTATCCTAGTATTCGCCTGGATAGATTGAGAAAAACCACGAAAACCTCGGTCAGGATAGTCCCTGTACAGGGTGATTTGGTCCCAGCGCCGTCTAAACAAAAGCAAGAAGCGTGAAGGCCTCATCACTTCACAGGTTGATTAGAAGGAAGATCTGTGAGCGACAAGCAGGAAAGGATTTGGAAGGATACGTTGTGCCTGTATTTTATGTCTTCTATGCGATCTACATGTCCCGCCTATGAACTATTTTATCGCCATGGTAATATTGGAGTGCCGAAAGTTAAAATATATAAAACAGTACAGTTTGCCTGTGGTTCGGTATGGGTGTGAAACTTGGTCTCTGACTTTAAGGGATGAATATAGACTGAGGGTGTTTGAGAACAGGGTGTTGAGGGGAATATTTGGATCGAAGTGAGATGAAGTGAGGAGCTTCATAACTTGTACTCTTCTCCAAGTATAATTACAATGATCAAATCAAGGAGGATAATGTGGGCAGGGCATGTAGCACGAACGGGAGAGAAGAGGTATGCATGTAGGACATTGGTAGGGAAGCAAAAAAGAAAGAGACCACTGGGAAAACAAAGACGTAGGTGGGAGGGTAATTGTAAGATGTATGTTAGATAGGATGGGGTGGTATGGACTGGATTGATCTGGCTCAGGATAGGGACCACTGGAAGGCTCTTGTGAGCACGGCAATGAACTTTGTTCCATAAAACGTTGGAAATTCTTGAGTAGCTGAGTAAATGACGGCTTCTCAACAAGGAATCGCCACCATGAGTTAGATAATCACATAGCGGCCTCCGTAGTCTAGGGGTAACGTTCCCACCTCATGACTCAAGGTACGCAGGTTCAAACCCGGCGGAGGTCGTGGAATTTTTAAGGGCGGAAAAATTCCCCGGGAGGGACTTTAAGCCATGGGTCCCGTGTCGTAGATTTACGGCACGTAAAAGATCCTCATGTCTCTAGGAGACCTCTGAGCAAAATTAGGCAAAAGTTTCCCGCCCAAGTAGTTTCCAATGCCTCTGGTAGATGGGGGAATTATCGGGTACCGAGGGCCGACCTTGTTGGCTGAACGGGGCTGATAGCACACACCAGTACCGGTACGGTATGGCGACTGGTAGAATATCAAAGGGGGACGTACAATAGACTCTTAGTCTAATAATAATAGATAATTACATCAGACTGTCAGTTAGTAAGTTAGTGTGTATGGTCTACAGTTACTGTAAAATTGTGAGCAATGCAATCGCTTGACTCTTGAGATCGGCAGGCATTCATAACCTTCTCACGGCGTTTCCCGGATATTGCCGTGCTGATTACAGGCCATGCTTTGTGCGCTTGGATGCCCCAATATTTTCAACACGGTAAGTAACTGAAACTGCCAGCTTGTCACATTCCTTTTCGTCGTCATAACGTGTTGACTTCTGTTCCCTCACTTCGCCGCTAAATTAACACACAGAAACTGCACTAAAGGTTCTGAAGTAAAACTGGGAACTTCAGAGCCCCTTTCAATACTTTCTTTTTAGTATTATGGAGCTTACTTGTTTACATAGCTCCTTTATTTTTGAATCACAATTCCCCACTGCTCTCCATCAAGTTACCCACATAAAAAGCTACTTATATTTTGAAAGGCTTTTTATACGGAAAGTATGGATCTTTGGATCTTGCCAGACTCGAGGCTTCGTGCTTTGAAACCTGTTCATATTACTCTAGAAAGGGAGGAAAGGCTATATTAATTTAGGTTGGAAACCTTTCCAAAGCCGCTGATCAATTTATGAGAAAGAAATATATTTCAGAAACGCAGCATATGGCTTTGCTGGGAATATTCGGGTAGCTGTGATTCGTTAAGGTGCTGCGTGCAAAAGCGAAATATAGTAATACAAATGTTCAGAAGCCTTCTCTGAAGTAATAGTTTCAATTCGAGTTTTATGACGCACTTACATCTTCGGTGGGATACGCGGTAGCGTACTTTGTTGAGACACTATACTACAAGCCGGAAGGTCGCGGGTTCGAGTCCCGATGAGCTGAATTTTTCTTCAATTTACCTAATCCTTCTAGCCGCACTATGGCTCTGGGATCGACTCAGCCTCTAACAAAATGAGTACTTGGAATCTTCCTGTGGGGTAAAGGGTGTCCGGCGCGTAAGACAACCTTACTGCCATCTGTGAGCCGATTGTCTAGAAAATGTGGGAGCCTCGACGTCTCACGACCCTATGGGCCTTCACGGCCTGTTACAGGGAGAGCTTTACCTTTTACCTATCATCTTCGGCAACGTAAGGCAAAGTTGTCCCTCGGGGAGCGGAGATACACACGTGTCATCATTCTTGACTTCAGGTGGAAGCGCCTGGATTCAGGTCCGGGCAGCTGTACACCTAGTGAAAAATCCCCCAGTAACCATGGGATACGAGACTGGGGAAAATAAATCTTGTCCCTGCTAAGAATTGAACCCGGACCGTAGAGCCCGTAGCACATCGTTATATCTGTCCATAAATTTTCGTCGCTGAAGTTTTAATGTATGACTTCGGTTCTATGTAATACACAACGTAGAATGCTGAAGATTTTCCGACGTTTCGACAAATATTAAATGGCTTGGAATGCAGAGAGCAGTAGCTGTACTACAGCTACTGCTCTCTGCATTCCAAGCCATTCAACTGCTCTGAAGATGGAGGCGATAGTTCCTCCGAAACGTCGGTAAAAACGAAGAATACACGGCGCCTAAACCAAGAAGACGACTTTCTTCATAGTCATCGCCGTGAAAACCTCAAAACTTACTTAAATAAACTTCCCTAAGTTATGACTTCTAAGTACTTCTATATGTTCTTATCTCGGAGAGAACATACGTGATCGACTTATTCGGCCCTGAAGATAGATGCAATATATTCCTGCGAAACGTCAGTCGACTTTCAACCGACTACACAACGTTATGCCCTAGACGATAGTTCTCTTCATAACCACCGGTGTGAGGACCTGAAATCCTACTCCGATAAACTGTTGGCACGCAGAGTCACGTAGTGGGCAGACGTGAAGTCACGGCGCGGTGAAGTCTGGCGTACGTTTAAATAGCATTTAAACTTTCAGAGAAAGTGAGAAAGCTGAGAGAAATAAAATAAGTACATTTCGAGCTGTTATTCCATTATGTGGCGAGAACGGGCAATACACACACATACACACATAGAAGTTAATAATAATAACAATAACCCAATTATTATTATTATTATTATTATTATTATTATTATTTCTGATTCCACTTCTTTTTTTTTTTCCTTGGCACTACAGCCCCAGTGGGCCTAGGCCTACCTCCATGAACTTCTGCGTGCACTTCGGTTTTTCTAGGTCTTACACATTCGGTAGGACTCCTTGGGCGGGTGATCAGCTCGTCGCAAGGCCTCTACCTGTATACAAACACAGAAAATCGCACACACACAAACTAAACATCAATTCCTGAGCGGGATTCGAACCCACGATCCTGGTTTCCAAGCGAGCGAAGACAGTACATGCCTTAGACCGCTGGGCTACCGTGACCGGCGATTCCGCTTCTAACTATATTTAAATTAGTAATCAACATCGCATTCACGGGAACCTAACCCAGGGCTTTAAGCAAGGGTCTACTATAGTTTTTAATTTTGCAAACCTTGTAGTTTTAATTGGCATTTGATTACTAAAAGGAGAATGGACCAGGAAATTAGTCATCCTAACGAGTGAGACCTAAATCATATAAGACCTAGAGAAAATTATTAAATAAAAATGGATACGCAACAAAACACACGTCAGTAAGGATAGAGCCGCCGACAGTGTGCAAAACCTAGAACAGCAATACACGCTGTCGCGAAGCTGCTTCAAGGCGCTCTCTATTTTGGTTTAAAGCGCGGTAGGTACATGGCTAGAAATTTGAGCCTGCTTGATTGATTACTCGCAATATGACTTTCAACTGTCTGCTGTGAAATTTATTAGGGTCTGACTGTAGCAAGATTTCAACTGCGCACAGCTCACGGAAAATATTCATCATCTGCAGCAAAGTAACTATAAAAAATGGCAAAGGTTCAACGTGATACAGCGTAACTCATATGCATGGCTGACAGAAGCAATTAACTATTGCTAACTTACTGACTAGCTAACCAAGTAACTAACTTATCACCTAATTAACATCCGACAAAAATTAACTATATTAAGCCTGGGGGGATGATACAGTGGTGATTATGAACATTAACTCAGTATAATGTCGAATGATTTGTATGATATGGTAGGAAGCGGTCGTGGCCAATTTGAGCAATATCTCGGAATTTCCAAAGGGAAATATATGTGTAGGATCTGAGGCTCTCAGAACCGTGATTATAAAGGGCCGTGCCTTCTGGAACAAATCACAGCGTAGTCCATTCGGAGTTTCGAGGGAATATTTCGATTCCATCCTCAGGATTGAAGAATAAGCCAAGAAAGGAACCAACATGAAACAGGGAATTCCTGCTAGTAACTCCCTCCATGCCGGTTTCCTTTTTGGTTTATTCTCCAAAATAGGCGACATACTCCTCCGAAACGTCTGCTGACCTTCAACAGACTATATGGCGTTATATCCGTGAAGAGAGAACTGCACGACAAACCTGTCGGTATAATCGATGTGTCCGCGGAGATTTAAAAGGGGCGCCTTCAGAATATAAGTAAGAAACATGGTCGCTTGGTCCAACTTGTTCACTGTGTAATACGTACAAAATAGCGTGACATGACGCCCGAAAGCCGCAATAGTGAAATCAGAGGAGACATCCATTGCTAGGCAACGATTCTGTAACTCTTCACGTGACAACAGCAATAAACAAACAAACAAAGAAACAAACAACTAGTGGTAACTTTATGACATGTGATGGTGCTACTGCCATATTACAACTACTACTGCTGCTACTAAACTACCGCTTCTAGTAAACTACTGCTGCTGCCACTACAACTGGTAAACTACTGTTGCTGCCACTAGAACTGGTAAACTACTGTTGCTGCCATTCGAACTGGTACAATTATAACTACCGCTTCTAGTAAGCTACTGCTGCTGCCACTAGAACTGGTAAACTACTGTTGCTACCACTAGAACTGGTACAAATATAACTATAGCTTCTAGTAAACTACTGCTGCTGCCACTAGAACTGGTAAACTACTGTTGCTGCCATTCGAACTGGTACAATTATAACTACCGCTTCTAGTAAGCTACTGCTGCTGCCACTAGAACTGGTAAACTAGTGTTGCTGCCACTAGAACTGGTAAACTACTGTTGCTGCCACTAGAACTGGTACAAATATAACTACAGCTTCCAGTGAACTACTGTTTCTGCCACTACAACTACCGTCGCTANCCACTAGAACTGGTACAAATATAACTACAGCTTCTAGTAAACTACTGTTGCTGCCACTATAACTGGTAAACTACTGTTGCTACCACTAGAACTGGTACAAATATAACTAGAGCTTCTAGTAAACTACTGTTGCTGCCACTAGAACTGGTACAAATATAACTACAGCTTCCAGTGAACTACTGTTTCTGCCACTACAACTACCGTCGCTACCAGTACCAATACTACTACTACTGTTGTTGATCCGAAACACACGTAGACTCTCTACGCCGGTGTCCTCGTGGCTACTACGGAATCAATACGAAATGGAGCAGAGAGTAGGAAGAGAGAGACAGGCTGTGCGCCCTGCCACGGAACTCACGGCACTACACACTTGCCCACGGAACTGACCGTCACTAAGCAGTTCAAGAACTCCCTTGTCATTTGTGTGAGCCAGGTGACTCCAATCCACAATATCCCACGCCATTTATTTAAGATTCTTTTTAATACCGATCTCCCGTTTATGCATATCTTTCGAAATAACTTATTAATGTTATTCGACCAGATTCTTGTAATTGTTTCTAATTTATTCCATACGTCCCTCATGCCTTGCCAGTTTCATCCTAATAATATTAGGCGAAGAGTACAAATTGAAGAAGCCATTCACTACGCAATTTCCTCCATATTCCTGCCATGTCACTTCCACTTAGCTTTACATAATGTGGCATATTTGCTCAAAGTAAGAACTGTGAAGTCAGCAGAAATAACCATTGTTAGGGAACGGCTCTGGAAACATGCCCGTTTCTAGGCAACAGATTCGTAACACGCAACAGTGGATTAACTGGGAAGCGGTGTTCTGTACGCGGTCCGGGCGATAACCACGTGAAGCAGCAATAACATAACTGTTGAGAGAGATATTCTCTATGCGGACCGTGCCCAGGCTATATAACGAGGAGCAGCTGCGATTACGAGAGAGTCATGTATGAATAATTTTATTAAAGAAGCAATGCGAATATTTCAGAATTTACATTTCTTCAAAGTTAATTGTTAAAAACAAGAAAAGTAGGCTAAAATGCGTACTAATATAATTTGTAAGTTCAAGTTCGTATAGCAACAGGCGTGACCAGAGTGGTTTGAACGGCTGTTGTACTGCGATGTGGAAAGAAAATGGAAAAACTACCACATTATCACTTTTCCTGGATAGTCTCTTTCGAAAAACAGAGATACCATGTATGCGAGATGTTTTCTCTGGAGACAAACAAACCGGAAGGGCGGATAGAAGTGACCAAAAGACGAGGAAGAAGATGTAAGATGCTGTATGACCTTGGGGACAGAAGAGGATATTTTTATTTGAAGGAGAAAGCTTGAGTTTGCATTAAGTAGAGGAACTGTTTTGGAAGAGACTGTGGACCTGTCGTCTGACAGATTACTGATGAATGAATGAATATATTAGAACATTCTGCATTTCGAAAGATCTATTAGCCATATTTATATTACGATTTTAGCCTGCACTCCATTCAAACTATTATCTGTTATATGGTTAAGGCTAGCCGTCGCCACTATGAATGATTTGACGATTATCAGTATTGTTCACACTGGATTTTATTTTCTGCTACATGTTTCAGTCATCAGTAATATATGATACGTCTGGGGTCACTGAACTCTTAATATGGATCCATACTGGTGCAACGCTACGCATCTGAAATGTGGGCACTTAAGAAACAAATCGAAGAAAAGTTACTAATTTTTGAAAGGAAAATCACCCGAAGGTGACCCAAACGGTCTGAGACGAAGGAGAACAGACAAAGAAATAAACAAGAAATATTGTGAAGTATATAAAAGCCCGTCGGTCACGGTAGCCGAGCGGTCTAAGGCATGTACTGTCTTCTCTCGCTCGGAAGCCGGGATCGTGGTTTCGAATCCCACTCAGGGCATGGATGTTTGGTGTCTGTGTGTGTATGTGCGTTTTTATGTGTTTGTGTACAGGTAAAGGCCTTGCGACGAGTTGTTCACCCACCCAAGGTGACTTACCGAATGTCTAAGATCTAGTAAACCTAAGTGAAACGGAGAGTTTCATGGAGGTAGGCCTAGGCCCAAATTGGGGCTGTAGCACCAAACAAAAAAAAAATATATAAGCCTAGAGACTTGCGTGATTGGGACATTTGGAAACAATGCATGTAGAGAGGAAAAAAAAACTCGTTGGGAGACGTTATCATCCAGACATAAAGGACGATCTAAGAAGAAATGGAAAGATGTTCTACAAGACCTTCAAATCATGAAGACCGAGAGGGTGAAAACGCTTGTACTTAGGAAGTAGCAAGGGAAGGAAATTGTTGAGCTAGCTAAGGTCCATCTTCAGATGCAGAATTGTTACAGAAGAAGACTGGGTTCAACATGTCATATTACATGCCTAGTCAGAATTACTGGTTTTTTTATCTTTTCCCATCGTCGGGTGTTCTATAGACTAAAAAACACGACGTTTCGCAAACTGAATGTTTTTCCGTCCCCAGGAGAATGGGGGGAGAAGACACCTACTCAGTTGGGCCCCCTAGAAAGAGCTAATCTCAATCACTGCACAACCCCTGTCAGAACCACTACAGCTATTTACTCACTTAAGACCAGGCTAATTCGGTTGGAAATAACAAGGAAGAATGGAATAAAAGTTGTGAAAGAGCAAGCATAGGCTTGGAACTAGGATAGGAAAGGAGGTAGAAATGTGTGCTAGAAACCTAGACAAAAACCCAAGTGCATGAGCACCACTTGTAAATAAGTTATGAGTGTTATACAGCAGCGTCAGAACCTTTTAGAACCCACTAATTCATACGCAGTAATGTACGTAGATTGTGCCTCGGGTTACAACATGAGTACTAAAATTAAAATAATAGAAATATACTTAGGGTATATACGTGTACTTACTTACTTACTCATGGAGCTGAGCCCTTCTGGAGGAACTGCAAATTCTGCAGCTACTCAAGAATTTCCCAGCATTTTATAGAACCCGAAGGTTAATTACCGTGTTCACAGGAGCCCTCCACTGGTCCTTATCCTGAGCCAGATAAATCCAGTCCATACCACCCAATCCTATCTCTCTAAGATCCATTTTAATATTGTCCACCCACCTACGCCTTGGTCTTCCCAGTGGTCTCTTTCCTTCTGGCTTTCTACCAATATCCTCTTTGTCCCCATTCGTGCTACATGCCCTGCCCACCTCATCCTCCTTCACTTGATCATTCTAATTATACTAGGAGAAGAGCACAAGTTATAAAGCTCCTCATTATGCAGTTTTCTCCAACCTCCAGTCACTTCATCTCTCTTCGGTCCAAATATTCTCTTCAACACTCTGTTCTCAAACACCCTCAGTCTGTCTTAGGGTATATACATTATATATATTACAACATATAGAATATTAACAGCATTATATTAAAAAGTATTAAAAATATTAAAAGAAGTATTCATAATTGTATGTTAGCAAATTTTAAGGTTAAAAATGCCTAATGTCATGTAAAGTTGCGACGTTAAGTTCAGTTCGTGGATTCATGTCGTTTTGCTTTCACATTGTGGAAAGTCATTGCGCCCAGGGGAATGTTAAAATGTTAAAATAATTTTCAGTAAATTGTTTTGTAGGTGAACACAGTCAGCCAAATGGCAAGAATATTTTCCCGTCGTTTTTAGATCTATCTAAAACTCTTTCAACGCCTTTTAATACAACAGAAACTAAAAGCCTATTTTGCAGTAGCAACGTTGCATGTTGAACAAATTAAATACCTATTATTTAGTGGAGAACATGGAATCGAATCAATGAACCAATCAGCGACATCATGAAGCACCGTCCAAACTAATCGGTCGTTCCATTTTCAATGCGATCTGTTTCAAATGCCAAACAAAATTTTCCATTGTACAGTAACTGTTACCTGAAACGCCTGCAGTTCTGCTGCGGCTACACGCTCTACAGTGGTGTCGGAGAAGTTGCCGATGTATCACGGCGACTATAGGTTCAGGCATACAGCTTGGTAGACTTCATTTTGTAACAAACTGGAAAAAGTTATGACATTCTACCTCATGGACTGGATGGTAAAGGGGTTATTTAATCACGCCATAACAACTGAAAAAGTTGAATCTAAGCTCACAATTTACTTCAACAACGAGAGGGCGAATTCCATTGGTTCCATGAATTATATAAAAACGTCGGATTCGAAATTCTCATAAGGTGATTATGAAGAGCACTATACTCTAAAATGTGATGCCATGCAATCTGGTAGAATTTCACCGACGTTTCGGAAGACAGTACTTGCTTCATATTTGTGGTCCAAGAAAGACCAAGCAAAATTAAAGTTCTCAACCATGAAGATCGAAGCTGTAAACTCCTTCGAAACAATAGGTCAATATGCGGTGGACTACACGGCGTCACACAAGAGGAAATTTTACTGTTCATACTGTTCGCTGTGAGACCTCACATCGAACATCTAAATAAAGTGTGTACTTACAGATGGAAACTTGAAAGAAATTTCGAAGAGAAAAATAAATGAGGAAAGACGAATGAAATAAGAAAAAAGGAACGGGAGGAAAGAGAAACATGAGATAAAATAAAGAGAGGAAACTAGGAGACAAATCAATACGGCAAGACTAGATGGGACGTAACAAGCATACAAACTTACAGAGAGGGGCATACAGTTGTACCTGTGCTTAATTAAGCACCACCTCATGAACGGAGTTACAGCTCCACCATTCTTGACCCCGGCACTAGATGGAGTAGTCAGCTTCATGACCCGTCCGCCTTACTCCCTGGGAAAGAGCCTCCAGTATCGACTGGATAGGAGGCTGAGTGGGCTCCAGGGCCGGTCTAGAGAAGAATCTTTCTCCTTTCGGGAATCGAACCCTCACTAGCCATCCAATAGGTCGCCGCTATACGCACTGAGCTTCTTCGGCTCCTAATATTTTTTATGACGTACGCTAACGTAGGTTTCGTGTCTCGCTTTACACAAGATATGGAAAAGAGCACGGCTCTGTTGTTCCCGTTCTTAGTTGAAACGGGAAAGCTGCAACAATTCCAAGCATGCAGAGATGCAATCAGTACACAGGGCAAACAGCAACGAATTCGTTGCTTTCAGGTTAAATCATAGTTAACACAATCTTCGTATTTTGCGTCAGGAAAGGAAAACAATAAAAGAAGATTACCCTGAAGATGGAGGCGGTACGTTCCTGCGTACAGATTGTAAATTTCGATCACACTGCACGGCAGGATTCTTCATGAAAACTCTGCGAGAACCTCAACTCTCACGACAGATTAAAAGTCTTCTTCATGGAAAAAAAAAAGAGAGAACGAAACTTATCAGCGACTTCAGCTCCACAAGAGTCCCTCCGTCTAATGTGTTCAGTGTGAAGCCATTTGCGCTTGGCGGCTCTGATAACGTACAGTAACAAGTCTACAAATAGATGTAAATCTATTGCAATTTCGTCAAGGCAGTAATTCCCACAGAGGGGCGTTGTGACGTAGTAGGTTTAGGTACTATGCTACGAGTTGGAAGGTCGCGGGTTCGATTCCCGATGAAGTAAATGGGGTTTTCAATTGACCTAATCCTTTCAGCCGCACTATGGCCCTGGAGTCGACTCAGCCTCTAGAAGAAACGAGTACCAAGAATCTTCTTGGGGTAAAGGGCGGGCGGTTTGGTGTAAGGGTGACAAGCTCACCGCCATCTGTGAGCTGACTGTCTAGAAAATGTGGGAGCCTCGACGTCTCACAACCCTATGGATCTCCACGGCCTGTTACATGGGTAGAGCGATTCCCACAATGTGTGCAGAAGTAACGTACTCACTTCAGGTGCATCTAGCGACGTGTCAGCTCATAATATATCGTGTCGAATGACAGTGTGATTAGAGAAAGAGAAAAATGAAAATACGTGGAAAGAAGTGTTCGCGGAACAAGTAGTGCTACTATCACAGCATGGAGAGACTGAGTAGAACCACGAGAACCTTGAGCCAGTGTAGCAGGTCTGCAGAAAGATATTTTATCCACGGGATTTTCCGACATTATGTAAACTATAATATTGTGACATGCTGAGCTATGGATGACGCCCCCCCTCCGCCAGCCGTGATGCGCCAAGCGAAGCCGAAGTGAGCCGAAGTTAGCCGAGTCCTAGCATCCTGGTCGCTAGGCAACGCGAGTCAACAGCGATGACGTCACCAAGGGTACCGCGGGTTGCTAGGCAGCGCGGGTAACCAGGATTGCGAGAGACGACGGTAGTAACAGCGGTTACTACCGCTAGCGTTGCTAGCAACACAGCGCCAGGCAACAAGGGTGCTTATTACGTGGCCGTTTTCTGTATTGTCCGATCGAGGCTACATGAGGAGCAGCGAAGGCTATTCACAGTTAGTCCTCGAGCTACCTCCGAGTCACTCCTCGAGCTACCTCCGAGTTAGTTCCGAGTTAGCCAGCAACCAGTCAGTTGTATTGTGGCATTTGGAGTGTAGTATTTGTGATACTGCAGATAGCAGTAGTTCTAAAACTGTCAATTGTGTGATTGTAAGTGCGAATGTGAAATAAAATTCGCTACATCAAATACATCGTGAAGTTATTTGTAGCGTTATACGCCCCAACATGCGACAATATAAACAATGTTGAAATAGTATATTGTCATTTTTCTTTTGTACTTGGAGCCGACGTTTCGGACTCAATTCCTACTACTCTCAAAATTGAACTAAATTAATGGCGACACAGCCCAGAAGACTACAAAGTGAGTCACTCTTTGTTTGTTCAATGAATTCTGTTCCATGAAAGTATTTGATATGAGGAGTATTTCGAATGTAGTTGTATCTCCCTACTGGGAACTATTTTTTCGCTGTGTCTCTCTCATTCGCGCTATACATTACTCTTTCGTGCCAGTTCCAGCACGCAGAGGCATTCGTAAGCCCATATTTATACGAAGCGCGCGTCATTTTGCATCTGAATTTATTTCCTCATCACGAACTGTACATTTCGCAGCTTTTGCCTGCCACATTTCAGACTTTTACTTCACCCAGGAAACAGATTTTTCCGTGTCATATATATATATGGGCACTCGCACCCAGCTGAGAGAAATAAAAAACTCCTAACTTATCTTGCAACTGTTTTACCGTATATTACCCTGTATGTCTGCTTACATTTATGTGAGAACGCTCTTTACCATGAAACTCTACTTCAGAGCAAGTTGCTATATTGCGTTCAATAGCAAGACTAGAAGGGCGTCAAATGATACTACGACAGGTGAATAATTGGGAAAAACTCATAAGAAACCAGACATGACCTGAAAGAGGTAATAACCCTGGACAGTTTGAGGGAAGCCACGAAGAACGTCAAACAGAACAGGCAATGTTCCGGTCAGAGTCTGAAAGTTCGAAATGCTAGGCATTAACATGAAGCAGGCATCGGTTCTGTTTGACGCCGCATTCATTCTTGGTTTATATTTCAACCCTGAAGATGGAGGAAATATACTCTTCCGAATTTTCGGTTGATTTCGGCAGGACTACACTGTGCCCTATCCCAGAAGGTACAATTCTTCTTAACGATCCTGTGAATACCTCAAATCTTACACATATCATATAAGTTATGATATAGAAATATCATTTAAAGGTAAAGTTGTCTCTGTAACAGGTCGTCGAGGCCCACAGGGTTGTGAGATATCGAGGATCCCATATTTTATAGAAAATCGACTCATAGATGGCGGTGAAGTTGTCAGCCTTATATGCCGGCCACCCTTTACCCCGAGGAAGATTCCTGGTACTCATTTCTGTCAGAGGCTGAGTCGAGCATAGTGCCATAGCACTATGCAGCCATAGTGCAGCCAGCAGCCATAGTGCTGCTGGAAGAATTAGATCAAATAAAATATCTAATTACCTCATTGGTAATGGAAGCCGCGATCTTCCGGCTTGTAGCACAGTGCCTCAGACAAATACGTTACAGCTTGCCCGAGCACTGCCTTTGTACTTCTGCATAATTGTGTAACAGAAGTAAATTACTCTGTTTACTTCTATTGAAGACGTTTAGAGTTTCGTAAATTGACAACAGTTCCATTAAACATAGCCTTCAAGCCTGAGTGGTAAGCAGGCGCATAAGCTTGGAGCTGAGAATGCCCCTAACCGTGGGCATCTATGCCTCGTACGTCTCCATTCTACGCACGAAACACACGCCTGAATATTTTCGTATGTGAACCATCCAATTAGCTGAAAATTTAAGCCAGCACAGTCTTTCGCGGGTCCGAGTCAATTGAGACTCGCAACCATATTTTACTGTCTCAGATTTGAGACTTCCTTTTTCGTCGCCTCCTACGGCTCGTAGGGTCACGGTGGAAGTATTCGACCCCGCCTCCACACGGGTTATCAGTCTCACTGCCTTGGTTAAGTCAAAGTCAAAGTCAAAGTCACATTGCGACTGACGGTCAGTCAGTAAGTCTTGGTGTCGACCACCCTCCTGGGGCTCATGACCAGATATTTGTTACTGTTTGACAGCTACGGCCTTGTTCTTTTGTGGGCGTCCTCTCTGACGAGAGGACGGGTCTGTCTTTTGTATATGCTGCTGGTGCTTGCCAGTGCAGTCTTTCTGGGGTCCGAGTCCCTTGGTATTCGAGACCATATTTTACTGTCTCAAGCTTGAGACTTTCCTTTTCGTCGCCTGCTAGCACAAATGGTTAAGTCAAGGAGTGGAATCTCCTTATATAGCCGCGGCACAAACCACACAAAAAACAGAGTTCTATTTTAAAAAAAGTTACGTAACCTAGCAACTGGCCACAGAGAACCTCGTTCCTACTGTTGCTCGGCGCGGACGACATAGAAAACACAGCCTCATCTATTATTGCGTGTTGGACTGTGTTTACATAGCTATTGCCCGTCAACACGTTGATCAAATGTATTAACTGTATTAAGTGACGAATAAAAAATATGAAGTTTTTCATTATGTAATTTTCTCAAGTCTTCAATTATTACCGCTTAGACTAAAACATTCTCTCCAGCAAACTGTCCTTCAACAATCACTACCTGTTGACGTTCTTTCCTGAATGCAAGAGACCAAGTTACATGAAATTTACTTTTCTTTAAGAGAAATATTATTACCTAACAACCTTTAATTTGTGTACAGTCCGTGTCTCTAGACTTGACCGCTCTTAACAGACTTGCGCAGTGGATCTGGTCGAGTCCACTAACTGAGATAAGGGTTGGAGTGCGTGTGTGTAGGTTATAACAGATCTTGGTTAGCGTACGTTTTCTTCCATCCCGTCGACAAAGCAACTGCAACCACTGTCCCGCTACGTATTGCCGTATTTCCCGCTTCTCCTTACGCGCAGTTCGGAGGCCAAGTATGAAAACCTGCTCTGTACACTAACAGCACGAACAGAGAGGTCTTGATGGGAGAATAAGGCTCGACTATCCAACTGGGACAGTGGATAGCATTCCGGCTTCTTTCACAGTGGGTCATGAGCTCGAACCTTGTCACAGATTTCGAAATATTGATATTACAACGTATGCGTTCTAAGACCGATTATGTAGATTCTTCATTTTCGAGGCTCCGAGATATGTAAGATTACGATTAGTAACTTGGTTGATATTTTTTTCTTTTTTTTCCTTGGCACTACAGCCCCAGTGCCTAGGCCTACCTCCATGAACTTCTCCGTTCACTTAGGTTTTTCTAGATCTTACACATTCGGTTGGACACCTTGGGCGGGTGATCGGCTCGTCGCAAGGCCTCTACCTGTACACAAACACAGAAAAACGCACACACACAAACTAAACATCCATGCCCTGAGTCGGATTCGAACCCACGACCCCGGTTTCCAAGCGAGCGAAAACAGTACATGCCTTAGACCGCTCGGCTACCGTGACCGGCTCGGTTGATACTTAGGTTACTTAAATGAAACCGATTCAAATGAACAAGTTATATATGGGGACTGAGATGGAAAGGTGATCATGAATGGAGAATAGGTGAAGATATGGGAAGTAATTAGACAGGGAAAATTATGATGATTGCAATCACGATAGCAACTCGACCAAACTTCGAACACAAGCCTAGTCTTGACTCATCCTGTATTAATATACCAAACTGCTGTCACATCGAGGGGGTGGAACAGAGGGAACACCCTTGGCTCGTAACCAGGAGGCGTTCAGGTCGAATCTCGATCGAGACGCTGATTAACTTGACCGAGGTATTGCGTACTTTACCTCAGTCTCTCCATGCAAATGCTGGAATAATATTTTAGTTAGGCCACGGTCTTTCTAATTCACAGCCGATCCTGTCATTCGGAGCTATCTGATCTGGCATATGTCACTATTGTAAAATAACCAACGAATATAACTGTAACATGACAACTGTTTATCAGAAGCCGGGATAGCTCAGTCGGTATACCGATGGACTACGAGCTGGATGGCCGAGGTTCGAGTACCACAGCGTCTGAGGCTCACCTAGCCTCATATCAGCTCCATTCTTCCCTGCGTATTCATGGCGTAATGCTTACTTAATCTGCGTTTTACATTTCTACAGCTGTGTGTTGCGGCCCACTAGCTGAGAAGCCATTATAATGTGGGGTTCGATACGCGAAGAAATGCAGATATTCATAGGCTCGTGGCTATGGTTCCCATGTCCTTCTGAAGGAAGTTTTAGAAGCGTAAAGGAATATGCAGGCCGACTACAAGAGAATTACAGGCTTATTATAAGCAAAAGAAACAGTCATGCAATCCACCCGCCAGATGGCAGGTCTCACACAGTTCAAGGACTACCCAGTAGTCCGCCTATCGGTGCCAGCCATACGATTTCATGAATTTTCTATAACACCGACTCCTCCTGGAATTGCAGGCACTAAACACAATATCTGGACGTGAGAATGGAGAAAACTACGCAACGGAGAGCTTCATTATATTTGCTTCTCATCTCTTATTAATGACTCCATGGAGCAGAGTCCTTCTTGAGAAGTCGCTACCCGAAAATCTACTCAAGTATTTCCAAACACATACGGGAGCATAAATTTCGTTACCGTGTTCACAAGAGCCCGCCACTGGTCCCTATACTGTGACAGATTAATTCAGTCCATACAAGCCCATCCCCCTTTTTTTTAAGAATCATTTTAATATTATCCTCCCACATATATTTCCTTCTTAGTTGTCTTTCTCATACTGGCTTTCCCACAACATTTCCATGTGCGTTCCTCTTCGCCTCGTGCGTGCTACTTGGACATGCCCTGCCCATCTCAACCCCTTGATTTGATAATTCTATTTTCTCTAATTCGCTTAGTGGGGGGTGGAGTCCAACTGGGTCCACTCGGCACGGCGGCCACTGATTGGCCTATTGTATTATTATTGACCTTTTGCTCTATTTCCATTCTTAATTAATCTCAAACTATGAGTCTTAGACAGTTGGTGAGAACCCTTGGACAACACAAACAGTAAAAACGTAGTCATACAACTATGCTTGGAGTGGGATTTGAACCCACGATCCCAGTGGCTGAGAGAATGATGACATTTCATGCCTTAGGCCGCGCCCGTTATGATTGGCCTCATATAGCACTATCAGAACGAAAAGACAGAGTGGAGTTGTGCTTGTTCTTAGTGCAGCATCACGCGATGAAGGCGTGTGGGGGAGTGCAGGTCTAACTCCATGCATCGTTACCCTCGGCAGAAGAACTGAGGATCTAAAATAAAGATATTGTGACATACAGACCCGTTGCAAGGGAACGACGGCGAAATTAGCAACTATACAACAGCCGTTGCTAAGTAACGGCTACTAAAACAAGCATGTTTCGACGGAAAGAAATATTATTGCAAGAGATGAATAGTGTTTTCTGTGCGGTCAATGCCGAGATGTTATAAGCAGGACAAATTAAAAGTCGATTAGGGGAATGGAGTAAAGTTGGTTTTTTCGTGAGTAATTTAGTGAAGAGTTGGTTGGTGAGTTGGTGGGTTAGAGAAGAGGAGTTCAATCATTGTGAGCTGTTGTGAGAAGCTTGTAGACGAGGCACGGGGATAGTTCGGGAACAGAGGGGAAGAGGAAAGTTCGTCGTTGAAATTCGCTACCAAGCAACAGACTGAGAACATGTGTGACAGTGATTTGTAAACTGTACTCACGAGTTGTGTGTTAAAATGTTTAATAAATAGAATTACCAATCTAAACCCGTCTATAGTCACTGCATCAAGTGACAATATTTTGGCGTAATCTGAGGTATTAAGCTGATATTCGCCTAAAGTGTCCAAGAAAAATCACGAAAAGTCCCAGTCAGTATAACGTGTGTTTCGGTCGAGATTAATATCGTCTATTCCCAGCTTGAACTATTTGGTCGGTTGGAACTGAAATAAATTAATGCTCCAATCACCGACAGTAATTAATTACCTTATTTAAGACGTAATGCGTAAAAGAGCTTATAAAATTTCGTCGAAATAGGACATTTATAAATTCTTGTTGCTCTACAGGAGTTTCTTGCTTCAACAAGTAGAGGTACGTTAATCCCGTGTTACCCCATGAAACTCCACCTCCCCCTCCCCCCACAGGCAGGAAACTAACAGAAGACGGCAAGCCATGAGAGCTGTGTGCCGTGTAGGCTGCATAAACAAAGTTCGCGACCTGTGACCTCAACTGCTCAAGTGCTTCAACACAATCCGGCGAACAAGTTTTAATTCAAGGCACCAAGCAGGTCGGCGTAGCGAAAGTCTCGTATTCATTACGCACTCAGTTACGTCACGTGATAGTGATTCTAGACGGGGATTGGATACGTAATTGAATTTACTGAACTCTTACAGATCCGTAACTAAAAGTACTTATAACGGTTTCACTAATTCGACGCTTTACAGTTCACTACAGCATACAATTGAATCTTCTCAGCCTCCTATGTCTTCAGCAGTCGTTGTCTGGTAACGGCTTCCAACGGCGGATGTTCCCCTTCCTCTGGGATCTCGAACTGTGTCCATGCCTCAGCTACCAGCTTCTAAGAGCAATGGCTCACAAGGACTCAACCTCAGCGGTTCTCTAATTCACTGACTAACCAATTACCCTTCATTTCACTGACTTATCTTACTCCTCACTAACTGTCGTGCTTATAATAACTCGGCAGGGACCGCACAGAAAATGTTTTTCTGTTGCTGTTTACGGGCCGTTGCCTAGTAAAGGGACTACATGGCACAGTATCTCGTCCGGGACATCAGCTATCCGGATTTATCGTGGTTTTCTTTAGTTTCACCAGGGGAATACCGGGCTAGTGCTTCGATAAAATCGAGCTCTGCTACTTTAAAATCATGACGTGTTATGCATTCGCTTACTGTTCTACAGTTCGATGCTGTACAGTCTGAGATACTGACACGTGTACTCCCACACAAGCCTGAGAGTCCTTAGGGTGCAGGACCCGTACCAGAATTCCTTCACAGCAATAAGTGTCCTCACTGTACCGCATGTGTCGGCGGTTTGATGGCCAGAATGGCTTCCCGCAACTATAAGCCGTGTGTAGTGTCAAGGATGACAGGAAAATAACTGAATTTTCCTCGGAGACGTGACGTCAGGATAGCGAGTTACTGCTGAATATAGCAACCACACTTTACGTAACTTGCAGATCTATCTGCGCTTTCTCTCGTGGCGGTTGTAAAGTATTGTAATGATGACTGAAGATTACTGAAGTTGGTAGCAGGTTACTCCGAAAAGTTATAAGCTATCTACCAGACTTGGGACACTATGCTAGAACAGGAAGGTCGCGGGTTCGATTCCCGATTAGGTCACTGGATTCTTGAATTGACCTAAACCTTCCAACCGCACTATCTTCGACTCAGATACAAATGAGTACCAGGAATCTCCCTGGGGGTAAAGGGAGGTCGGCGCGTAAGGCTGTCTACCTCACTGCCATCTGTGAGCCGATTGTCTAGAAAGTGCGGTAGCCTCGACGTCACGCAACCCTATGGGCCTCCACAGCCGGTTACAGGGATAGTTTTACCCTTTGTCTACCAGACTACATGGTATTACATCATAGAAATAGTAGAGCTAATGTTAATAGTCCGCTGTGAGACCTTCATGTATCATATTACAATGACGTGTATATAAAT
>NW_019730105.1:147580-299207 GCF_002891405.2 Cryptotermes secundus | reverse complement strand
TTTGTTTTCCAGTTCGTGTTCTTTCCTTCTTTAATGTTTGGCAATTTCATATGTTTTTGTTATAACTTTCTTTCTTCTTCTTCAGTGCAGTCGTTTCCATATTAACGCTAGAACAGACCGCTGCATAGGATAATAGGTTCCGTTGCGTAACAACGGATGAAACCGGAAAGTATACTTCCATGGAAACGCGAGTGTCACGGGGTCACGAGTATCACAAGAGATTCCGAGTGAAATCAAAGCAGAAACAGCTTCGATTTATTTTCATTTTGATTTAATTATTTCATGTTATATTGCGTTGGAATTGGGCTGTGTCGATTGATCTGCGTTTGAATTGAAATATTTCGTCAGTATTCTTTATTTTTTTGTTTCTTCTTTGTTTTCCAGTTCGTGTTCTTTCCTTTTTTTAATGTTTTGCAATTATTTATGTGTTTAAGATAAGACATTGTATAAATATCTATATATATGCAATAACTTTCTTTCTTCTTCTTCGGTGCAATCGATCTGCTTTAGTTCATCCAAATAATGCCTCGCAGAAGATCCAACTTAGGTCGTCGTATTCGCGGAGCGGAAGCAATGCGTCGAGTTAATTTCAAATCAAACTGGGGAAGAACGGGCAGACTGAGCCACAGCAAGGCGTGGCCGGGCACAGCTAGTATATATATATATATACATGTGTGTGTTTTTCTAATTTAGTATTTACCCAAGTTCGCAAACCCTGTCGAATCTTGGTAGCAGGGAGACCAACCGTAAATGCATCCACTAACTCACTAACTAACTAGCTAATTAACTAACTCCATGTAGCCGAGTCCTTCTCGAGAAGAATTCCCCCAAAGTTTATGGAAATCGAAGGTTCATTACTACGTTCTAAAGACCTTTTTATTGTTCCATATACTTACCCATTTATTTAATCCCTACCATACAATCCTATTTCTCAAAGACCCAGTTTATTATTGTCCCACTTACGTCTTCCTAATTGTCTCTTTCCTTCTGGCTTTCCCAACTAAATCCTTAATCCATCCGACGCAAGCTTCTTCTGTTTGATCTTAAGCCTTTAAAACCCGGTGGTTACTATATGTACCACCTGCCTTAACACACTAAAACCCTGCATTCTGCCCACAGAGTGTATCTGTGTGTTCCGTATGGTTCTCACAGTAAACAGCGACTGTTTCCTTAATCAACATTAACCGGTTGGGCTCTGTAGTGGTGACGTAATAGTTTCCTGTGAGGTATGGCCTGGAATCATATATACTTAGAAGAAATTCAGCCTTTAAAATATTAATCTATTTCATATAATTCTTGATTCTGATACAAAGCCGCCAATTAACTTGTGTTGGTGACATAATTTCGCTAAAATGATCTCGAAACTAAACATCGACCGACGATAACTTGCATTGTCATTATCCCTTCTGCCTGAATCTTTTTGTTTCTTGGTCTCTTTAGTCCACCCTAAATGAATTTCAGTGTTTTTGTTGTTATTATTATTATTATTATTATTATTATTATTATTATTGTTAATGATACTCTTAATATTACTTGTGCATATGTGGTCTTATTTCATTGATAACGTTAACTTTAATTTTTCTTGGCATTATTATTAATCTATTGCCATTGTGTAGACTCTCAAATTTTGTATTTGTTTTAAATTATTTTTATGTAATTCTATGTACTCATGCTAACCTTTTACTTGCCCTCTATGCTCTTAAATTGTACGTAAATAAACATGAATTGAATTGAATTAGGATGTTGAGCTGCCACAGGAATAAATAAGAATTAATTGGCTTATTATTATTATTATTATTATTATTATTAACTTCTATGTGTGTATGTATGTGTATTGTCCTTTCTCACCACATAATGGAATAACCATTCTAAATGTACTTATTTTATTTTCTCACCTGTTAATGTTAACTTTAATTTTTCTTGGAATTATTATTAATTTAATGCCATTATATAGACTGTCTTATTTAATTTTGTCTTTTAGTTATATCTGTATTTCTATGCGCTCGTGCCAACTTTGTTATTGGCCTCTGTGCTGTTAAGTTTGCATGTAAATAAACACGAAATGAATTATTACTATTTTACTGCAATTGGGTGTTCACCAGGTGGCAGTAGACCTTACACTGATACAGACAAGGGAGGAGTATAACATAAGGACCTAATCACTAAGTAACCCCTGCTTCTCATACATGAAGCATTAACCAGCCGCTAATGGAATATAGCTAGCAACAGGCCACTGCCATGATCTCTCTGCTTCATTTATAATTCATTCTCTCATTTCGTCACCTTTGCGACTTCGGGTTTGAGGCTTTGACGCCAATTTGCATGCAATAAAGTCTTCTCAGGCGATCAACCATGTTAATAAGCAGTTCGTGTCCGATGTTTCGGAGAGTATTTCTGCCTCTAAAATCAGGGATTTTTATAACCGTCAAGGCCGTACATTGTATTTATTTGGAAATGAATACTATTAGTATTGATTCTGAAAGCTAATTTGATAATAATTTTCGCAAATAGGGGTTATTCTTGACTAATTTAAGTGGTACGAGCCGAACAAGTACTCAATAGCTACTTCGAAATCGGGAAACATCTCACCAGTTGCTTAGAGACACAGTAAAACCAAGGAACCTGGTCGGGCCTGGTAAATGAATGCAGGTCCTCGCCAGCATAGTCATTCTTGGTTCCGAGTATCGTAGGACTCATCACTATATTTTACTCCCTCAGAACTGTGGGAACCGTGGGACCATACTTTACTGCGAAATCGCGGTGCAACAAACCTCTCCTCTCGTCGAAGAACAGACCCCATTCACAAGAAAACCTCTGTCGAAATGCTTTGTATTTTTACAACATAGTATTATCTCCTTATAGAGTAAGTAAGTAAAGGTATCTCTGTACCAGGCCGTTGAGGCTCCCACATTTTCTAGACAGTCAACACAAAGATGGCGGTAAGGTTGTCAGCCTTACGCTCCGGCCGCCCTTTACCCCCAAGAATATTCCTGGTACTCATTCCTGCTTATCTCCTTATAGTCTACCAAATGTTCCGGCTATAATGCAACAATCAATATCACAGTGATATTAGTATTATCTCGATTATCCTAGCGCGTACCGCTGAGATAACAGTGAATTCATTGCCCGAGAAGACTTCATCTCGAAACTTCTGCTACTGATAACCGTGATTCTAGCGTTAACGTACCGATGTGTTCTTGAGGCAGCCAAGTCCCTGCTCCTCGACTGAGTACATGACCAGGACCATGAGTAGAGTTAGCAGTCCGGCCAGCAGAGGGAGCGCGTGTCGGCAGAAAGTTCTGCAGCGTGTGGTGCCCTGGGTCAGCTTCTTCACGGCCACGAGGCGGGACAGGTCTTCGGGAGACACCGCCAGCTTCTGGGCAGTTCTCAGGATTGCGCCGAGCCTGCGTTCCGCCTCCTTCATATTTCCTGCACTGTTGCCGTTGTTGTTGTTGTTGTTATTGTTGTGGTGGTGTCTGTGGTTGGAATGTGTGTGCCCCTTCATCTTGACAGTCTCAATCTCGAGTAATGTAATATAATCCTTGAACACTGTCCTGTTACCACTTGTGCCTCGAGATAAAATTCACTGAATTTAATGTGTCTGTTAATTCACTGAAATATCGATAATGCACGTGCCTAATCTCTTCATACTTTAAATGTAAATTAATTGTATATTTTGAGGATCTTCCTGTTGCCTTCAGAATTTTGGTTAATATCTGTATACTTTTTTCAGAGCTATTCAGTATCAAATTTATATTTTTGAAGAAAATATCAACACTCGAATTTTTCTGATTTCGGATATCAAACACAGCAGCCGTTTTACTTGTTCAGTTTCGGCGTCTAGTTCCATACAAGAGCGAGCTTGAAATAAAATTTAGTTCATTCGTAATGCTGTCCTTATTTCACTAATTTCAATCCATATTTGTTAGAGTAAATCAAAATAATATTTGCGTCTAAATTCCAGTATCTTGAACTTACTTCCTTCGTTCAAAGTGTCAAGTAAATTCAATCAATATTATAATTTCTAACAAATATACTGCAAAAATCTCTTGACTTTCTAATTGTTTCACATATATATATATCAGCTTACACACAAACACATAGCCTCTTATATATCAAGACTTTAAACAGTGTGGTATACACACCAGAATGCAATTGTTCGAAACTTCCTTTCACAGGTTTTTATAGACGGTTTCATAAACATATGATTTTTATTTCACTTTGAATCTGCTCTTGTATCACACAAACTTCATGTTTTCAGACGACCTGTTCAAATTAATTACCTTATAGTGATGCATGAAAATTAGCTCTTATAAAATTAGAGATTCAGTTTTTTGATAACCATATATCAAACTTCACTTTATGCAAGTCAGTTTCAATTTTCTTTTAAGTCACACGTTGAGGCACAAGAAGTCCATACTATACAAAGACTCATGAATGCGCTAACACCAAGTTCCTCCATTATAACCACTATAAAAGGACTGCAAAATATAAAACTTCGGATAGTAACTATTTGTGTTTATAAGAAGAAAAATTACTTCCTTCAGGCAAATGACACAAGTCCTGTTGACTGACAACTTTGTCCCATCGATTCAACCACAAAAGTTTGTTGTGAAGAAACAAATTTCTTCTGTCACAAGATATCTTGAGGTTTGTTTAAAACTTATTTACCAAATATTCACGCTTTTTACAGATCAAAGTAAAGGCGTTTGGTTTGTATCAATCCTATTTGTGTTACGAGCATTATACAAAACTACAGCTGTCAAAAGGTGGCTAGGTAACAGTTATTATTTAAGTAGTATGCCGGAAAGTTCTCTCACAACTTCTTCTATAAAAGCTTTTCAATTATCTAAACTAAAATGCTTTAAAACTCACAGAATAATTTATGGAAAGAAATATAAAGACGACGCTAGTACCCCGAGATATTTAAACAAACTTTCTTCTAGTTACTTTTAATACTGTTCACTGTACATTAATTTCTTCGCTGAACTTTGGTTGATGAAGTAGACTTGGCTGCTGGTAAACTTATGTAGAGACTCCACTCGGAGAGAAATCTTCCGACGGCATTGCGTACCGGTCTGTGACTGCCTTCTAATAGCACACCAACTCTCTCTGCGGCTCTGTTCTCCGTACACGCATGCGCAAGTCTCCGTGTACTCCCTCTCCCTGCCTCACATGCTCCACGGCCAATCACTCATCCTTCTCCAACGGGGTTTCGGGTTACTTCTCTTACGTAACAGGAACTTGGTGATTCCCCGAACATCTTGGCGGATCGAATTCGGGATGAGTATTTCTTGATTGACACCGTAAATTCTAACGCAATTTACAGATTTTAACATTATGTGAAAATAATGGACAGCTTTTGCAAGATGGCATATCTAAAAATATGAATATGGTATTCAACAGGAGTTGCTGAGGAAAATTAGGAAAAACACAGCAAAATGTGTACGAAATATTGTTTAAAAATCAATAACAAAAACAAGACGGCTTTCCAGGTTTTGGGGTTATGTTCAAAGATTTTTACTTAAACAGAACCTGTACGTCTGCTCGAAGGTTTTTTTTATTGCTAGTGGGGTGGGACTAAGTCCCTTGTACTGCGGCCACTTCTGGCCTATTGCACCAGCCCCAGATGATAGGTGAGGGTGATTGTGGAGCAATTGGTGGAATGAAGATTGGCAGGGGAACCAAAGTACTCGGAGAAAACCTGCCCCAACGCCACTTTCTCCACCACAAATCCCACTTGACCAGACCCGGGATCGAACCCGGGCCGCCGCGGTGGGAAGCCAGCGACTAACTGCTTGAGCTATGGCGCGGCCCGGCTGCTTGAAGTGTAGTCTGGTATTAGTTAATCAATGTTTCGAAGGCACATACTGTCTCCGTCTTCAGGGTTAAACATAAACCAAGTAGGAAATGTAACAGCCGCAATTATCGTGTTCTATATATATTTACGTGGAAGTATGTGACTGAGATAAATATTTCCCTGTGCTTAATTAATTGAACATTACGCCATGAAGAAGTATAGGGGAGTGGACGTATAGCTCCACTATTCTTGGCACTAAAGAGGTGTGAGTGATCAGCGTCACCCGCTATTCCCCTGGGAGAGAGCCCCCGATACCCATTGGATACGAGGCTGGGTGGGCCCCAGGGCCGGTCTGGGCGCTGTGGCGAAGGCGAATGTGTAACTTCAGTAGTGAAGCAGTGGGTCTATACCTACAGTAATAGAGTTTAACTACAATAAATTAACACCAAGCCCAATGAGGCCTGCAAGATCGCACGTTACGAATTTCTAAAACATTTCTCCGCTCTCGGTTCCAGAAATTGACTTTTTTAAACGCCAACTTTTTAAGCTTTCAAATTTAAAACACGAAGTTTCGAAGCTCGGAGCTATTCATCGGGTACTTTACTGAGCTTGTTAGACCTGAAACATCATCCATGTCTGTAAACAACTTCTGTTTATTTTGGTTATGGACTTTACAGAAGAGTTTCATTTTAAATTCTGTTTAATTCCCTCGCAAATAAAACATATCAGCAAAATCAGTCACGAATATATATAGTTACTAATTACTGCCGTATTGATTTATTGGAATAAAATAAATATTATCAATGCTTCCCCCCACACATTCGTATATGAAATAGGAGACCATAGTGTATAAATATCTAATATTGATTTTCAAATGAAACAAAATATATTCATTCATTCATCAATGGCTTTGCAGCCCTTTGTTGGGCCCTGGCCTCTTCTTCAATTTCGTAATCTTTTTTACACAGACAGTAGGACTCCTTAGACAGGGGATCAGCCCGTCGCAAGGCCGCTACCTACACACAGGACAACACACAGGCATCCACGCCTTGAGTGGGGCATACTATATTAGGTGCATATAATATAGGAGAAATAATGAATTGAAGGTGAATTTATGCGTGTGACTTAACCTCATTCAACTTAACTCAATTCCGGTCCGTCATGCTGGACGTTGTGCAGAAGGGATAAATCTAGCCACAACCAGGAACCGAACACGGTCCGTCCAGCCCGACCTCCTTCTCTATACCGACTTGTTAGTGAGTTAGTTTGGATCACTGCCTTCCTGGACTGTACCCATATACCCATCGTGTACTATTCTGAAGGAACCCAATGTCCCGGAAACTGGACCTGTCTCCGCTCTCAGGTCAAAGGCCGAGAGACACCTACTCTGATGGGTCAATTGGAAAGTGCAGAAAGCCTTCATCTGAATTACTGCACGCCCCCCTTGAAGTGACAATTGAAATGGGTCCAGTTTCCGGGACATTATATTCCTTCCAAGTCCCGTCAGAGATTAGGAATTTCTAAAGGACCAATTCACCTGAGGAAGGAAACAGACCCTGTCTCCGAAACATCATGTTCTATCAGGATATTACACGATGAACAAACACTAAAAATACTCATTTATGCAAAGAGTCATATGGCTTCGTCAGATTCCTTTAGATATGAAGTCAAATCCATTTCAAGTTACAGGTTAATCTCAAACGGCTGACCGCGTACTATGTCTTCCTTCGTGGCCGCGCCATAGCTCAAGCGGTTAGTCCCTGGCTTCCCACCGCGGCGGCCCGGGTTCGATCTCGGGTCTGGTCAAGTGGGATTTGTGGTGGACAAAGTATCGCTGGGGCAGGTTTTCTCCGAGTACTTCGGTTTCCCCTGCCAATCTTCATTCCACCCATCACCCTCACCTATCATCTGGGCCTGGTAAAATAGACCAGAACTGGCTGCAGTACAAGGGACGTAGTTCCACCCCACTAGCAATAAAAAAATATATTCCTTCAGTCACAGGACAAATGTTTCAGGCCCTATGAAAATGATTTGAGGTCCTCGTGTATGTGGCTATGGCGACTGTCTTCTGGGATGTGCATATCGACGTTTCGGAGGAATGTCATGCCCAGAATTATCTCTTGTACTAGTACCTTTAATATGAAGCCGAAACATTATTTTTAAAACCAGATTATGTGGCTTCACATCCTGGAGGATAATAATCTGAGATGAAAAGCATTTACTAATTATCTATCCGTGCAGTGAACACAAATTCTCATCGATATATCTATCCTGTCAGGGTAAATATTCCGTGACAATTTGTTCCACACTCTTTGGTTTTTCCTTAACGTTCGTTTGTTTTACCCAATATCGACTTTTATCGAAATTTGTTTAACAGCATCGGAAGCGAAATATGGAGACAGATGGACATTATGTGTTCGTGGAAAGAAGGCAGAAGTTGTGAACTCTGTTCGCTGTGTTTACCGGCGCTGCGCGGTTGCCACATGTATTATTTACATTACAGTGTTTGGGCATGAAGTACAGGCTGCAACGCATAATGCATGACGACTCGGTGGCAGGAGGCGTCACGTGGTAATGAGAACAACAGCGAGAAAGAGGGAGAAAGGATAGGAACAGGTAGCAGATAGGAATTACATATGTCCTTCTCAAACGAACCTAGAGAGAAGGAATCAGAAGAAAGCAAAAAATATGTGATAAAGTAATGGCGGATAATAATATTTTGTGACATGCAGATGCCCCAGAAGCAAAGGTCAGTATTCTGGGAGGTCAGAGTATCGGTCATTCTAAGCAAAAGGTGTATATGTACATGTGTCCTACTCCAACCGGTTTCCGAGATAGAGCTATTTCACTGCACAGTACACTGTACAGACAGCAACACGCCATGTCCTCACACGAGTTGTAAAGTGCACTGATGTTGACGGTGGAATTTTCGCAAATGTATTACACTAGGTAAACTGTACCAACTTTGTCACTTGAACATAGTGTTATACACTATCGTCAGAACCATTTCTAATCTACTTCTCCTGATGTAGTCTCTGCACGGACCCAAGGGAAAACACCGCCTCCAACCTATCCTCAATTGTTGCGTGCTAACTGTTGCTGTGGTGACGTGACTTTGTTGCCATGGAAACGTGTTTAGAGAGGCATTTACTAACAACGCTGTGTTTCTGCTTGCTCCGCTATTTCGCCTTTCGTAAGTCACGATATTATACTGCTTAAGGCACTCTGAAATCAGGTTTCCATTGAACGTGAATGCTGCGAAAATGAAAGGTTCTGAGGAAGCAGCGACATTTAACCAAAGCTGCAACAAACCTCGACCGAATAACACAAGCTGTGCTCCTGAGAGCTACTTTTTCGGAAGCTCTCACTGCTACTGCCTTCTGCACGACACATTCCAGCCGCTTTATATCGGAGGAAGGAGGCCACAGAACCCATTTCATAGGAGGCTGGATGGGCCCAGATCTGGTCTGAGCGCTGTGGACAAGAGAAAACTTGCCCCTGCTTGGAAACAACCCCGGCTGTACAGCTCGTCGCTATACCGACTGAGTTTCTCCGGCATTATTCTGTGTTCTGTTATCACTCACTGAAAGGGCAAAGCTATCCCTGTAACCGACCGTGGAGGTCCATTGGGTTGTGTGACGTCGAGGTTTCCACATTTTCTAGACAATCGGCTCACAAATGTGGGCGAGGTTGTGTGCCATACGCGACGGCTGCCCTTTAGCCCGCAGGAAGATTCCTGGTACTCATTTCTGTTAGAGGCTCAGTCGACCCCAGGGCTATGTTGCGGCTGGAAGGATTAGGTCAATTTAAAAATCCAATGATCACATCGGGAATCGAACCCGCGATCTTGCCGCTTGTAGCATAGAGCCTCAACGAACTACGCTTCCGCGTGCCCTCTCCAGAGTTCTGTTATTATCATTATTATTATTATTAATGATACATTTTTGGTGCAGAACTCGCCATTCCGGTATAGACGCACCATCGCCATGTTTGTAAATGTTTACGTAAAAGTGATGTATCATATGCTCGTACATTGTGAGCGAATGTTTAGGATCTGTCAGCGTAGACAATTGCGCATGCGTAGCTTCGGTAGTTTTCTCAGCTGTCGCTATTAAAGCAGAAGCAAAACAAATATTCATGTCAGAGTAGATAATGAAATGTTCAGTCCAGTGTGACATACGAGTTTACAACACTTCAGTCCTCATTCACCTTACATGTTTCGATTCAAAAGAATCATCCTCAGAGGCGCACCACTACGATAAGGAAACACTGTCACATAAGATATTTTAAAATATGCACTTTAGATATGACTAATTCTCTCTATATAAATTTTGTTATCACGGTTGGTTTTGATGTTCGTCTTAGGCACTCACAATGGCGCTTCTTGAAGTGTAGATTTACTTATGATGATGTTTCTTTTAGGGTATTTCCTTGTTATTCTGACTGGGGTTTTCCACTGCACGCAATATGGTGTTCACTTTTCCATACATTAGCCTCCCAATGTATTTAAAATTGTATTAAAATTTCCATGTAAAAATTAGTTATTATATTAAAATGTCTTGAGCCGACATTGGGTCATGTTGGGAGATGTGTGACGGACCAGAATGAGACAAGTCAAATATTCATGTCATTTGCTTACATTCTACAAACCCATAAGAAAAATTACTTTAGTGTGAATTGTATTACCTTACGTTAAAGAAAATCGCATATTTTTAAGGTTTATTATGATACATAACTCCAATGTATCACAGTAAATGGTGTTTATATCTCTCCCATCTCAAGTTCGCCTGTCCATTATGTTGATATCACTGGCAGACCTCCAGTGGCACAACATGCATACATATTTGGTGTAAACAGATTATATGATTTAAAAATTTTGACAGTATGTTTACTTCAAAATCCCCTATACTTCAAAAAGACAGTAAAAAGGAAATTTGTGACAATTTTCATTGTTAAGTATGATGTAAAGGAAGAGAAAGAGGTATATAAAAAGAAATTTTCGTTTCAAGGTAACATTTATAGATAGTAAAGAAGAACAGACGTGTACACAGTGCATACAGGCAGTAGTTTAGGGTAAACTACGCCGCACTTTACAAGACCCAAACGACCGAATTGGAATCAGTCACATCACACACGTCAAATAAACTGCTTGCCCGGGGTCTGTGGGCGCACTGTAATACTTTACGTCAATTTCTCCGTCTGACTTCCACGTGGCTTCCAACAATACGTCTTCCATCGACTTCGCTCAATTTATACTACACTACAATGCAGGCACCAAAATTATGAACTGTTTCGTAATAGAAGGAGAAAATGTTTTTCTTTAAAATATTTTACTCATATTTACAGTCATCATATTGTCACGTGTCCAGGTGACGCGACAAGAAATTAGATGAAGCGATTTACTGGATAACTTTCACAATTACGGTCACTTAGAAATAGCGTCCTCCAGACGATGCGACCTGACTAGTCCGTCGTCTTCTGGTTCTCAGCTGAGCTTGTTTCTTCTGCTCTCAGCTCTGCTCCCTTCGCCTCTGTTCTGATCTGGTCTGGTCTCTTATCTTACACAGTCGGACGGAACAGAAGACACCTTTAAGGGTTCCGTTTCACGTGTTCTATGCACCGGTAGTGAACTGTTTTCTTTGCCGAGGGAATTTCACAAGTTCTGCTTTTTCACTTGCGTGGTAACGTATGTTATGTACTCGTATGCCTTGTCGCGTGAACCTATTTCATTGTCACCCCGACAATGTTACAGAACTGTGAATACCGAGCCGTTGCGTAAAAATTCACGCCGGCTCTGACTCAAGATATTCCGATTTTTAGGCGGCACAACAAAATATATATTCTACCTATCTATCTACCTAACCACCTACCTACCTACCTACCTATCCACCTCCTTACCAATCTATCTACCTATCTATGGTTTCATAGCCCTTTTGGATCTTGGTCGCTTTTTCAGTTTCTTTAACTGCAGAGAGTTGTTCGGACTCCTTGGAGGGGGGATCAACCCATCGCAAGGTCGATACCTACACACAGAACTACACACACACAGCCTGTAGCCAGTCGTTATACCGACTCATCTATCCGAAACCTGCTTTTTGTCATTTATAAATATAAATTCGTATTTTTCTTTCAGAATAATATAAATAAAATATTCCCTAATTTGTCACGGTCTAGTGACGACACAAAATATCAATGGTAACAGGTGTATAATTCCTAAAAATATCGCCAGATGTCGCAATTATAAACAAAAGCATGCAGATACACTTGCAATAATGACGCAATGTAGAGCGGGTTGCCAAGTTCCCTTCACAAAGGCGTGAAATATTTGTAACACAGCAACAAACTTCATTACTGACATAATAATGACATGGAAGCGTCGAGGCCCGTAGAAAGTCAATGGTAATTGGCAACATCATTATCCCACTGGCATACACTTCGATTTGGAAGCTAATAACGGACAGCGTTACGCGAGATATGGAAAGTGAGCAGAGTGAAACAGTTCTGGAGCATCCACTCCGTTCTGTTTATCTGGAAAACCGTCAGACTAACGGAGGAACACTCTTCATTGCGACAACTCTTCAGCGAGTTACGTTCGAGATACGAGAAAAGGAGCATGTAGATCTCCATGTAAATTCTACATTATTTACGTAAAAGTATAGCTACGGGTTGGACGACCGAGGGGTCAGGGTTTGAGTCCAGGTGGAGGCAATAATTATCTCTTCGCCACGTCGTCCATACCGGTTCTGGGGCCCAATCAGCTTCTTGTCATATCGGTAACTGGGGATATTTCCCCGGGGCTAAACGACAGAAGCTTGAAGCTGACCACTCATCTCCAACTACTTCCGACGTCAAGAATACGTGGATCTATATATCTACTACCCAATACGCCTTCATGGCATAGTGTTTAGTTATTAAGGACAGAGATAACTTTACTTTTATTGCCTGAATGTAAGCAGATATTATGACCTCTACCCAGGGTATCTTAGGGACATGCGGTAGCTTTGTTTCTTGAGGTACTGTGCTACAAGCCGGGAGGTCACGGGTTCTAGTCCCGATGAGGTCATTGGATTTTTGCAATTCACCTATTCATTCCAGCCGCATTATGGCTCTGGGTTCGACTCAGCCTCTAACAGAAATGAGTACCAGGAATCCTCCTGTGGGTAAAGGGCAGCCGGCGCGTAAGGCTGACAGTCTCACCTCCATCTGTGAGCCGATTGTCTAGAAATTGTGGGAGCCTCGACTTTCCACAACCTTATGGGCCTCCACGGCCAGTTTCATGGATAGTATTTTATCCAGGATATCTATCATATGATATTATTTTATAGTTCACTGAAGGCGTGAAAATATCTGTCTCATTACATGGGAACTGACGTTTCCAGGACGGTAAATTTTGTATCTGTCTCGAAGCAATTCCCACGGCTTTAGAACTAAGATGGAAACGTCGCGCTGCCTGTGAATAATGACATGAAACAGAATTCATTTATTTGCATTCTCTCCACGTGGATCTGCATTTGACAGATCTCAGATGGGGTTTGAATTGTTCAAAGGTCTGACATATTCCGTTATGAATCTTTCATGAAACTCCAAATCTTTTGAAATAACTAACAAAGTAATGAAGCAATAGGAATTGTGTTCATGACTCCAAGCGTGTATTCCAGAAACAAATATAATTTTCTGAAACCTTTCATCTTCCATCTGATGGCACGTTTTGTCTAATTATGTGTATGAAAATATTCATTTATTTCAATATTGTACGAGTATATGTCCGATATTGCAGACAATACTTCATACTAACAATATTCTATATTTTGGCTTATTAATTAAAATATGTTTTAAAATAAAATATTATTCTTAGAAATCAACTTTTCTTTTCTCGCTGCGGTTAAGACTGAGAGCCATAAGCTTCTTCTGTCATGATTATGTGGAATCTGGTAGGTGCGTACAGACGTTTCGGAGGGATATAATATATCTTTCATTAGGGTAGAAGTTATATAATTTAATACATAAAGTATAACAGGAAGCCGGGGTATTTTTTTATTACTAGTGGGGTGGGACTAAGTCCCTTGTACTGCGGCCACTTCTGGCCTATTGTACCAGCCCCAGATGATAGGTGAGGGTGATTGTGGAGAAATTGGTGGAATGAAGATTGGCAGGGGAAACCGAAGTACTCGGAGAAAACCTGCCCTAGAGCCACTTTGTCCACCACAAATCCAACTTGACCAGACCCGGGATCGAACCCGGGCCGCCAGGGTGGGAAGCCAGCGACTAACCGCTTGAGCTATGACGCGGCCCAGGGAGGCGGCGTAACTCAGTATAGCGACGTGCTGGAAGCCCCAGTTGAATTCTCGGCAATGCAAGTTTTTTCTCTTCTCCAAGTCGTCCAGACCGACTCTCGGACCCACCCAGCCCCCTATCCAATGGGTACCGAAAGCATTTCCCCCGGGATTAAAGCGGCAGGGTCGTGAAGCTGACCACTTTACTTACATCTAGGGCCGAGTTTGTGAAAGATGGAGCTAAATCTCCACTCCACTATATGTCTTCATGGCATGTGCTTAACTAATTAAGCACAGGGACAATTTTACCCGTTTTACGAAATATAATTTAACGCTGCAGACAGACGTTTACAATTGCAACATCTAAGAAAGTAGAGCGGCACGGATAACTAAGCAGGGTTACTCATGCTAGTTCAAAGCTCGCGGGTTTTTCCACCCTGAAAATGGAGGCCATACTTTCCTACGAAACGTCGGTTCACACAAGACCTACACGGCGCCACATGCCAAAAGACGGCATTCTTTATAGTCACCGCTGTGATAACCTCAAATCTTACATGATACAGACATTTTTCTTAGTTTTGGTATTTAGAACTAGTGTCCATAGTTTGCTCGCACCTTTCGGCGAATCTCTATGTGACAAATTACGTTGTTCCTCTTGCGTCATGGAGCTGCCCCTTCGCGTTATGTGTAAGGCATGACGCGTATGTGCCTTGGATGTGAGCACGGTAATTCGCATGCGGAAATGAACTGTTATTTGTTATATCATTGCACCGGAGGTTTCTTCTGTTCAAAGTGCACAGTCATGAGCGAAGGAAATGGTGAAGCTGCACACAGAAAACACAGGAATACTAATGGGCCGTGAGCCACGTGCGGATCGTTACGTAGACTTATTAGTCGGGGACCCCAAACAGAGGTTCACATTACTCTGCGCAACATCCCCACTCTGTCTAAAGTGTTTCTGAGGTTACGTCACACGTCGAGTAGACAACTTCACGGAAGAAAATTTCCCGTGTATTCAGTGAGATCTCCGGGTATGGGGATGTTGGTTCCTATCCCTAATATTAGAAATTTAATCTAGTAATCCTCCAATCAGGGCCGGTCACGGTAGCCGAGCGGTCTAAGGCATGCACTGTATTCGCTCGCTCGGAAGCCTGGATCGTGGGTTCGAATCCCACTCACGGCATGGATGTTTGTGTGCGTTTTTCTGTGTTTGTCTACAGGTAGAGGCCTTGCGGCGAGCTGATCACCCACCCAAGGAGTCCTACCGTATGTGTAAGATCTAGAAAAACCGAAGTAAACGGAGTTGATGTAGGTAGGCCTAGGACCACTGGGGCAGTAGTGCCAAGAAAAAAATCCTCCAATCATAATTTAACAATCTATGTATCAGGGTCTGCGTGACTAATAACAATGTGTTCTAGATGCGATGAATGATTTTTTTGGCACCTTTTTACAATTACAGTTAATTATGTCAGCTCATACATTGAACTCTTAAATGCATTACGACTCCTGTCTGACAAATGCTCTATCTAAGAATCTCTCACTGTAATGAATGTGCAAATGAACTCCCTTTTATAACGGCTAGTTGTACAAACTGGTCGTCTGTCACTTCTCACACCCTCGAACCCACCCCCTTGTCTAAAATTTTTCTTCTGCGCATTCAAGGTTACTCTTGGCCTTGTTCGAAGTTACGTGACACTTGCTTTACCTACCAAATTACACGGTATCACAATGAAGACGGAGGTACAGCAAACTCCTCTGAAATTTCCAAGATAGAAGCCGTCATCCTGAAGATGGAGGAACCAAGTTCCTTGTAAATATTGTGACTTATGTGGCAAATCTCACGGCGATACATTAAAACATAAGGAACTGGAGGGGAATTGAAAACAATAAAAACACTGTATTACCGCGCAAATCAGAATACTCAAGTAAAACGCAAGACACAAACAGAACTAAAGCTAAGTAGACTTGTACCAGACGCGTACACTCAGGGCACCGAAGCACATAAAATTATGAGAACCAGGATTTATAATAACAATGGGTGCAAGAGAAGGAGATGCAGAATTGAGAGGAACGAGTCTTTTAAAATGAATGAAGAAAGCCTGAATTTTTAAATTGAGCCCCAGAGGCAAGAGGAAGAAAATGGAAGACAGTAAAGATGGGGATAGATGGAACACAAAGAAAATAAAGTATACGGTAGTTAGAAACTGGATTACATAAATTGAGAATAAAAAATGTCTGCAAAATTCCCGATGGCAAAGAACATAATTAAAAATATATATTAACATCCTGAGTTAAAAATATCTCTTCATATCAGTTTCCATCTTCAAGTACAGGGAGTTAGTGATTCACGGAATAATTATGTTAAGACCTGGGAACTCACATCGCATGTTGCAGCGCATGCGCCGTAAACTGGGAGAAAGATAAACGCACAAAACTAGCAGAAACAAAATCCCCGTTGAATTTTCAAAGGGTGTTCATGAGCATAGAATCTCTTGAAGGAACAACTTTTGCGCATGTATGTTGCTTTTGTTTTGCCTCTAAAAACGAAATTGGTGGAAAATAATCAGTCTCAATCCAGCAGATCTGGAATTCTCCCCTGGAGGTGACCGGTATGTGACGCCGTGTAGTATGATTGAAATTTGCAGATGTTTCGCAGGAGCCTACCGCCTCCATTTTCATTATCGCAAGAGAAAGCCGCTGAAACAAGCAACATGCAAATTCTTCTTCTTATTCCTGACTCTGCAATCCACATTACTGTCAGATATACGGATCCTCTTTTTGTATGTATAACACCTACTAAGTTCTCCCTGTGCTTAACTAATTAAGCACTACGCCATGGAGGCGCATGGGGGAGTGGATGTATAGATCCACGTAATCTTGACCTCGGTACTTGCTGGAGGTGAGTGGTCAGCTTCACGGCCCTGCCCCTTTACCCCGAGGGAAAAAGCCCCCGGTACCCATTGGATAGGAGGCTGGGTGGGTTCCAAAGCCGGTGTGGGGGACGTGGAGAAGAGAAAATTCTTGACCCTACCGGGACCAGAACTCTGAACCCTCTGTCGTCCAGCCCGTAGCTAGTCGCTATGCTGACTACGCATTAAAACTGTAATTTTCATGTAAATATGTATGGGTGTGAAACTTTGTCTCTGACGTTAATTGAAGAAACACAGACTGAGGGTGTTGAGAATATCTGGACCGAAGAGAGATTAAGAGACAGGAGGTTGGAGAGAACTGCATAATGAGGAGCTTCATAACTTGTACTCTTCTCCAAGTATAATTAGAATGATCAAGTCAATGAGGATGAGATGGGCAGAGAATATAGCAGGCATGGGGCGAAGAGGAATGCATGTAGTATATCGGTTGGAAAGCCAGAAGGTGAGAGAGAACTAGTAAGACCAAAATGTAGGCGGGTGGACAATATTAAAATGGATCTTAGAGAGATAGGATGGGATGGTATGGATTGATCTGGTTCAGGATAGGGACCATTGGAGGGTTCTTGTGAACACAGTAATGAACCTTTGGGTTCCATAAAACGCTGGGAAGTTCCTGAGTAGCTGCAGAATTGGCAGCTCCTCCAGAAGGTCTCAGCTCCGTGAAGTTAGATACGCCCTACTAATTCACTTCGCTTAGTGGGGGGTGGAGTCCAGCTGGGTCCACTCGGCACGGCGGCCACTGATTGGTCTATTGTAACTGTCCCGGATGATTATGATGATGGAGAATTTGGTGGAATGAAGATTGGCAGGGGAAACTAAAGCACTCGGAGAAAACCTGCCCCAGCGCCACTTTGTCCACCACAAATTCAACTTGTTCAGAACCGGGATCGAACCCGGGCTGCCGCGGTGAGAAGCCAGCGACTAACCGCTTGAGCTATGGCGCGGCCTTAGGGCCTACTAATGTCCATCTACTCTGGGAGCCAGGGTGCGTCATACATTGTGTATGCAACCTTACGGAAGAAACGTCGTGCACAAGCAGACCTGGATTTGCCACCGGCAGATGAATACAAGAATTATGTTAAAAAGTGGAATCTAGAAACATTCAAATGATGACGTAACTGTCTACGTCACTAGCAGAGGATGACTCACCCTTATTCAAACAGTGGGTGAAGTGTAAGATACCTCACTTTACCGTTGCAAACATAACTTCAGTGCACCTCATCCATATCATCTTCTCTTCCTCTTCGTAAATAACACCAACACACTCAGTAAAATGGCTTAGAGGATAGCACTTCTAGCTTAATTTCGGGTTGCTTTGTTTGAATGTCTGCCGCAAGAGCGATTATCTTAATTTTACACTGAAGATGGAGGTAATATGTTATCCAAAATGTATAATCAATGGTATCTCATAGTGACCTTTACTGTTACCGTATTCTCAGCCTATTCGTAAACACTACCGACTTACCGACCAAGATGGCTTAAGCAGTAAGTTTTCTGATATATCTTCTGGAGTTACCCGGTTTGAATCTATAACGGAGATTTAAAGTTTCCGAAACGTCAGAAAATATCTACCAGACTATATGGAATCACATACTAGAATTGAGTAATCTAAGCTAACGTAAGTTTGTTGTAGGCTTTCCCGAGCGCACCAGAAACACTAAGGATTATTCGCCACAAAAAGATGAGGTAAGTTTTGAGGATGGAGAAGCTGTTCGTTGCATATGCAACCCCTTATATTCCTTAATGAGAGAGAATCGGAAATAACGTGTATTCTGAAAGGAAAAAAAGAAACGTTTCCACTTTTCTTACAATAACACAATCCCATACGCAGAAGCTGTTTGCTTTAGGAGTATATTCAGGCAGAATACAGCAGGCATGGCATCACTGAAGAACCCAACACCCAGAGGAACGAGGGAACGTCTTTCCCGGAGCGACCCATTCTGATAATAGCGGCATGTTGAAATAACGCGTTCTGGAGTCAGTTTGTTTACTAATGGAATTATTGAAGTCCCAAGTGTTTCAGCATGCAATCACGAAACAAAAGACTCTCTGTTGACATAGGAGCCTTCTTCTGTGTTGTCTTGCTTTCAGTGTATCTGATGAAATTGAGTTAATCGAAATTCTAGCTTCCATTTCAGTCTCTGAAGATAACTTATAAGCAACGAAATAGTAATTTCACTTCAAAACGATGTTTGCTAATAAAGAAATGTTGAAAACAAAACCAAAATAAATGTGAAAGATCCACGAATAACGAGACAAGACAGTGTTACATTGGGACATCTGTGGTTGTTTTTATTGCTGTAAATTTTACACGTTACTAACTCAGATGAATAGTGGTTTTAATGACAATAATGAGGTGCATTAGGATTCAAAATAGCTGTCAGCATAACGACTGGAATAAAGACTGAAAGACCTAGAGGAATAGAAATTCGATTCCCAGCAAAGGCAAATATTTTTCTTTCTTTACGTAACGAGATCAGCTCTGGTGTTCACCCCGCCACTCTGGGATGATAACCAAGGAACCATAACATTCAACGAAAGCAAAAATAGAAAAGCTGTGCTTTCTATCTGGTCCGTGCCGAGATATTATAAGCAAGAGACAAGATAGAGCTAAGTCCATTGTGACAAATGATTTACTACTGCAATGACTCTGAAAAAAGACAGACCCGTCCTCTCATCAGAGAGGGCGCCCCACAATAACAAGACTGTAAATGTCAAACAGTAATAAATATCTGGTCATGAGCCTCAGATAGGGTTCAACACCAAGACTGATTGACTGACCGACCGTCAGTCGCAATGTGACTTCGACTTGAGAGCTAAGTCAAATAAGTCAGAAGTAGGAGACAAAGGAATATACATTGTTGGAGCCGTTATCAGGAAACGCCTAGTGACAGCCTGAGAATACTAGACTGTGTGCTCTAGTGAACTGTGAAGTGTAAAAGAAGGGATAGGGTTGCGGTTATTTGTAGTTACGAGTCAAAAACATTCAATAAATTCAATATTAAATCCAAACGCCGTGAGTCCTGAGACACTGACTGTAGCCTCATGCGACAGATGGAAGCACTGCATGCCACGTGAGCGTGAGTAGGGAGCCAGGCATCCAATTGGTACCTACGGCACGCGAGATCTCTGCGGTCAATACCGCTTTTTTAGTATTAGTTTCGTTATGGTCACGAAATTACACTGCAGACACCCAGGCACCATGGCGGTGCTAACGCTGTGATCAAACAGCGGGTCAACTGAAACACGCACTATGGGCACTAGACTTATGCAGGATAGATCACTACCGGGCGGCGAGTGGAGCTCACCACTCACCTCCAACTAGTACTGTGGTCAAGAATACGTAGATCTATACACCCACTCCCCCGTACGTCTTCATGGCGTAATGCTTGATTAGTTAAGCACTGGGACAACTTTTTAAAGCTTTTCATAAACTTTTTTTCAGTGCTATTGGGGTGGGACTAAGTCCCTTGTACTGCGGCCACTTCTGGCCTATTTTACCAGCCACAGATGATAGGTGAGGGTGATTGTGGAGCAGTTGGTGGAATGAAGATTGGCAGGGGAAACCGAAGTACTCGGAGAAAACCTACCCCAGCGCCCCTTTGACCACCACTTGACCAGACCCGGGATCGAACCAGGGCCGCCGGGGTGGGAAGCCAGCGACTAACCGCTTGAGCTATGGCGCGGCCTTTCATAAACTTACTAGTTTCCATTATCTATATAGGATTGGAAGCAAAACGACCTTGACGGAATCTCGTTGAACACGGCGAGTTTTCTTCCGTAACGTATAACATACTATCAAAGCTGCCTTGTACAGAGAAATTTGTGACGTATAGGCCCAGGCAACGACTCGATAACACATTCCTGCGGGAGCCAACGCGCGCAATAATAGGACGTCTATTGACAGGCAACGGATCAGTAAACATGCTAAAACAATAAGGGACAATAGAAGACTGTTTTTCGTGGGGTCCCCCCCTGAGGCTATATAACGGGAAGTTCCAAGGGAGTAATCAGTTGTCAGAAGCTGAGAGAGTTCAGTTGAAGAAGAGTCCATTTGAGGCAGTCGTCGAGAATTGGGCCGAGTTCTGGAGACGGCAGTTTAAGGTGATTGAGAAGAAATGGCAACAAATGAATTAGACTCTGCAAGGAAAATTTAATATGTGACTTGAAGTTATAGTGAGATGGTTATAACTCCGTTGTCAGGATACGACTAGTGAAGACTGAGAGCATTAATATGTGTGTAACGGTAAACTGTAAAGTATGTAGATCGGCGATAGCGCTGTATTGCCTGTAGTCCCGAGATGTGTGAATAATGGGTCAATAAATCCAATCACCCAATTCAAAATCCGTCTTATAAGCCATGAACACAACCCTCTTCACGTGACAAAATTAAGAACAGGTGGAAGGAATACACTCCAGGTTAATAACTTCATACACCACAGCCCTTCTGTAGAAGCTAACAGTCGCTTAGCTAGTGAAGATGTTATACTGTAGACGTATAAAATTCATTATCATGTTCATAAACACCGTACTTGTTTTGAGACAAAATGATAAATTCAATATTTTCCAAAACTATTGCTTTCAGATCTATTTAATATTATCATCTCATTTTTGCGTAGGTCTTTCATGTAGTCTTCTTTATTAAGGTTTTCTAATATAATGTGTGTATGCATTTTTCTCACAAGCGTGCGAAATGCCTCGCACATCTAATTGTCATTAATTTAATCGTCGTAATATCTGATGAGGAATAAAAAGATGGCTGTTCTTGTTATGTAGACTTTCAATTTGCAGAATGACATGAGTTCAGTTGTGCCACGCTTCCAGTCCGAGCTCAGAATTATCCGAACCTGAGTCTGTCTCACTCTCTCTCACACACAAATTAAATAAACAGAAGTGTGCAGCTTCGACATAATGAATCATTTACTTGATCAGGGGCTACAGTCAGATATTCTGATATATGGAATCAGGATGAACAGACATGTGTTTAAAATAGGGAAATTTAGTCGACAGACGGACTGACAGTCGCGAGAATGCAGAACAGGCAGACAACTGAACAAGTGGATCGTTAAATAAACAATACATCACTACAAATGAAAGCCAGGTCTCTAACCTAAAGCGCTGTAGATTTCACATATCGCTCATATTCGCTCTCCGTGTATGCGCAAGCGCACAAAATTAACCCAAATTACGATGCACCCCCCCACCCCAATTGTCTATCTCCACTTTTCACCCCGTAAACTAACTAAAAACATCAGATAATATTTTTATGGGATGCCGATCACGGCGGCTGCGCGGTGTGAGACATGAACCGTCTGCTCTTGCTCCTTCAACACTGGGATCGTTGTTTCGAATCTCGTGTAGGTAGTGGTCTTGCGACGGGCTGATCCCCCGTCCAAGGAGTCCTACAATTTTTGTAAAAAAGATTACGGAACTGAAGAAGAGGCCAGGGCCCCACAAAGGGCTGCACTGACATTGATGAATGAATACAATTTTATGGGATTTGTTTAGTAACTCTGAAATTTAAAAGATGATAGCTCAGTCACTGTAGTGACTTGTGAGCTGGAGGACCAGGGTAGCGGAGTTCGATTTCCGGCAGGGACAGAGGTTTTTCTTCTTCCCCACAGCGTCCAGACCGTCTCGGTGCACCCCTCCGCCTCCCATCCAATGGATACCTAAGTCTCTGTCCTCGGGATATAAAAACTGTGGGATGAATCTGACCACTAAGAATGCATCGAGCTGTACCTCAACTATCCCATAATTTCTGGGGACGTAGTGTTTAAGTGAGAACAGCGCCACCTTTATCTTTATCTTTATGGAATGAATGGGCTTGTACACGTATCTGCAGGGGCAGATGAAACCATGAAACTGCTGTGACAATTTTCGTCAGCCACTGCAACATATCATGAGGACAGCAATTAATCTGCAAGATCACAAGCTATACTTTAAGATACACTTTAATATTACCCAACAAACAAACAAACAAAAACAAACTTCGTGGTTTTAGTCTGCAAGCGAACTATACCGACAGAGCGATCGCCGCTTGTCGTTGAAGTTAGTGCCAAATTTTGAGGATAGAGGGTGTCGCGTGGTCAGCACAACGAATCCTCACGGCCGTTAATTTCGGTTTCCTAGACCGGAGCCGCTATTTCCTTGAAATAGCTCCTCAATTATCCTCACGAGGTTGAGTGGACCCCGTTTAAGACCCACTACTTCTCAGAATATCTGGTAGCGCCGGGAATCGAACCCGGACCTCCGGATCTGTAGCTAGAAACTCTGACCACTAGACCACAGAGGCGGTAACTCTAATATTACCCACTCTTCGATATTCAGTTCTAGCAAATGCTTGCTTTCCTTCAAGTTTCGCGACTGAAATCTTTCAGATCTTCATAGATTTTATAGTTAAGCTTGTTACGTCACGAAGCACGATCCTGCGTCTCGCAATGTTTACTTAGAGCAGGGACAAATGACACAAAAGACGAAATGTCGAAGTCTCCGGCAAACTCATTTAAAAGTCTAGAACTTTCACTGTCGCATTCAGAGCGTTAAGAAATGGAATTTCATTGTTACAGGAGAGAAGTGGGGATGTGCACAATCATAATTCTGCTATTTACGTTCATCTGAATGAGAATGAAGTTTCTTTTTTGGTACTTGTAGGCATGGAGCTCATCTGAATAATATTAACAAGAGTCAAGACGTGTGTTTGTCTGGAAAACACGCGCGTCAGGCATCTCACTTACGATCTATGTAACACTGTGTTACAGCATAAAGTAGCTCTCATAAAAGAGTCGGAATAGCTCAGTCGATATAGTGACGGGCTATGGGCTGGCCAGCCGGACTTCTAATCCCGGCAGGATCAACATTATTCCCTTCTTCACAGCGTCCGGCGCTCTTTCCCTGGGATTAAAACTGCCAGGGCGTGACCACTCACCTCCATCTAGTGGCGAAGTTAAGAATTGTGGAGCTATACCTCCACTCCCTCACATGTCTTGAGATCATAGTGCTTAATTAATTAAGAACAGTGACAATTTTACTTTTAATATTTTTTCGTAAGCCGGTCACGGTAGCCGAGCGGTCTAAGGCATGTACTGTCTTCGCTCGCTTGGAAACCGGGATCGTGGGTTTGAATCCCACTCAGGGCACGGATGTTTAGTTTGTGTGTGTGTTTTTCTGTGTTTGTGTACAGGTAGAGGCCTTGCGACGAGCTGATCACCCACCCAAGGAGTCCCTCCGAATATGTAAGATCTAGAAAAACCGAAGTGAACGGAGAAGTTCACGGAGGTAGGTCTAGGCCCACTGGGGCTGTAGTGCCAAGGGGAATTTTTTTTTCGTAATGGTTTAATTAAATATGTTACATCAAGAAATATTTCAAACAAATCTTGCAGATGTTGACTTTGATGCTCTCACACCGGTAGTTATTAACAGTTCCATCTTCTAGGATATCTGCGTCTTTTTCGTCTATTCCCGTTGCCCCTACCAGGAGCACAGAGCATATGTGAGGGGCGTTGTTTCACTTCAGCTTCTTAATCTTAAAGAATCGGCGGGACTCCTTGGACGGGAGGCCAGACCGTCGCAAGGCCGCTATGTTTTCTGCGCGGTACGTGCCGAAAACAATTGCCTACTTATTTAGTTTCTCTTACGTTCAAGAAATTGGTCATATTAAGAGACCTCGTTAAAAGTCCTGAATCGAAGAATTTATGGGCGAATGGTTGTTACCTTCACGCCCATTCACAAGTTGGAAGGGCGCTCCGTAACTACATACTAATTGCATTATGTACTTCACGGGTGTTAAGGGTGTAACACTCTTTTCCTTAACGATGTTCCTTCATGGATTCACTCTCTACACTTTCCATAGTTATCTTCACTGCGAACTTCCGTTCTCGAGGTCCTTGTACGTGTTACGTAAAGATTATCGTGTTATTTCCTTTCCTTTCTGCATGTAACACATCTGCCATAACCTTTCGTCTCGATTCGTTGGGCATGATCATACAATCCCGGATTTGTATTTTAATAATTAATTATATGAATTTCATATTATGAATATATGACATTATTTCATTCAGAATTATGGACTTTTTCTGGGCCCATTAAAATGTCTATACATTTTTTACACAATACAAATGTTAGAATTAAGCAAGGCGGTGAATAAGTGACGGCAGGTAGCGCTGAGGAAGACAGAGTTATAGGTGTTCGATGTTGCGAGATTAATCCCACTTAAAATTATCACATAATGCTAACAATATTTTGAAACTGACTGTATTATCAATCTGAACGGCGTACCGCATAAATCGCTCTCATCAGTCTGCGTGGCTCTGTGTATCCCTCCTATCGTTGCTAGGCAACAGCTAGGAAACGGTCAGGCAATGTTTTTCCCTCCTTTCATTGCTAGGTAACGATGAGGTCACTGGGTTTTTCAATTGACCTAATCCTTCCAGCCGCACTATGACTCCCGGATCAACTCAACCTCTAACAGAAATATATACCAGGAATCTTCCTGGGAGGTAAAGGGCGGCCGGCGCGTAAGGCTGACAACCTCACCTCCATCTGTGAGCGGATTGTCTAGAAAAGGTGGGAGCCTCGACGTCACACAAACCTACGGACCTCCACGGCCTGTTAAAGGAAGAACTTTACTCTGTTCCAAACTTGGCCGGAATAGTCTGTCATGACTGAGGCCTTTCGTAGTAGGAAAGTGCCTTGATTGCATTACCATCGCTTCCTGCCAAATCATTTCCAATTTACATACCACCTTACCATCTGACGCTACTTAAACGCCGCAAAATAACCTTCAACAGAAAATCAGGCGAATATTCCAAAGCAGGTTCATTTTATAATTATATTTACCCTCTTGTTAAATTTAATTTGAATTTCTTATGTTCAAATATTCTCCTCAGATGTTTAAGATAAACATTATCAGTCCTAACTGTGTAAGAACTTTAAACATTAAACACGAAAAAGCTGTATAAGATCTCAGAAACCCTGCATCTGTCACGTGGGCTGCCCTGACGTCCTTACTGCAGAATCTTGCAGACGTCTGCAAGGTTCTGCAGTCGTAATGAGAGGACTTCTACTTTGAATTTTCTTCTTCCGTTTATTCAGTTGAATAAATATGAAACTCCAGACGTTTCGTATGTAATCCAAAGAGACAACAAAGTTTAAGTGCTACGTTCATTACTTGTTTCTCCGTTGCTTTTATTTCCTTTTTTAAGTTAGAAATTTTTATCAATAAATAAAATATCTTTCCTTCATCTTACGAGGATTCTCCGAGAACGATTTTAAACGTCGTTACTTTCTTATAACATTCCTCTGCACACTCACATAAACTCCGGTGAGCAGATTAATCCTATGTTTATCAAGTGGCGTCGACGTTTCACAGATTATACTGAATAATATATGGGATCTAATGGATCCCGTGTTACAGGTAGACAGATCAGGCAGTTACAGCCGTTGCACGGATAGAGCGTTATTTACTCTGCAGAGAGAAAAAAAGCGAAATCCGTGGCTTGTAGTCCGCAGGCGAACTACACCGACCGAGCGACCGCCGCTTGTCGGCGAAGTTAGTGCCAAATTTTGCGGATAGAGGGTGTCAGGTGGTCAGCGCAACGAATCCACACGGCCGTTAATATCTGTTTTCTAGACCGGAACTGCTATATTCTTGACATAGCTCCTCAATTATCCTTATGAGGCTGAGTGGACCCCGTTCCAGATCCACTACTTCTCAGAAAATGTGGTAGCATCGGGAATCGAACCCGGGACCTCCGGATCTGTAACTAGGAAATCTGACCACTAGACCACAGAGACGGTCACTTTGTATAGAATCGTCGTAGAATTGCCCTTCTGTTAATATTGTCACGTATAAGGGGATAGGCGTGACGAATAATTGTTGGGTATGATTGTATTTATCAACGCCTTCCTTTAAAATCACTCTTAAGTACAGGCAGTTCAGCGAGTCGGCGGATTTACTCACTTGACGAACCACTAGGCCATGTTATGTTTCCTTGCAAGGGATTTATAACACATAAACTATCGCTTGAAATTTCTATGAAGTCTTATTGTTATTTTGTCTTCAGTCAGTCTGCCTTCCTCTGTCTTAATCTGTACTCAAGTGCTCCTAGCTTCTACTTCACTCCTGCAGCCTACGATTGCCAGAAAAACGACCTTTGTTTTCTTTATAAATCTTCTGCGCGGACGTACAGAAAACGTCAGGTGATAGCTCAGCACTGTTTGGGTGACGTCATTGCGCATGCGTGGAAGCGTGTTTACAGAGCCGTTGTCTAGAACTGCTTAATTTAAACGGCCAGTTTGTGGGCCATTGTAAAGGGAATAAACCTTCGGGTAAAGTGTGTCAACTACTAGATTGACTGAGCAAACGTTACCTTCTCGTAAAGAACTCCGCTTCATGGAGTTAAACTGAAAATAGAACGCGGTCAGTGCCCTAAAGAATCCGTGGAATTCGCGAAGAGTGATGACCGCTATTCAGAATTGGGTTGTATTGGATCTGAGGTTACCACAGAGGTGGCTAATAACAGTACCCTCTTACGGGATGTGGTTAAAATGACGTCACATGTCAGAAATCCGATGAGTACAGTTTATTTGCCGTTCTGTTCTCGTATGTCCGCTCGTTAGAAGGAAGTTTCGAGAACGCTGACAAATTATTTGGAGCCATTACAGAGAACGACTGGTTTCTTTTGGGTGGTTTTTATTATTTTCTAAGAATAAAGAAAAAGTAAAAACTGAAAGATAAAAGTAAACTAAGAAAGAAAGAATTAATTAATTAGATTAGAGAGGAATAATAACATGAAGGAGAGAAAGAGGGAGGGAGAAACGAGTGAAGGAAGAAAAATGAATGTAAGGAAAAGAAAAAATGATAGGAAAAAAAAAGTAAAATACAAGTAGAAAAATAATTAAACAAAGGAGAATGTTCAAACAGGATAAATTGACCCTGTGCTTAACTAATTAAGCACTACGCCATGAAGGCGTATGGTGGAATGGATATATAGATCCGCATTTTCTTGTCCTCGGCACTAGTTGGAGGTGAGTGGTCAGCTTCACGCCCGGCCGCTTTAACCCCGGGGAAAGCCCCCGGTACCCATTGGATAGGAGGTTGGGTGGACCCTAGAGCCAGTCTGGACGATTTGCAGAAGATAAAATTCTTGACCTTACCGGGACTCGAATCCGATCCCTCTGTTATCCAGCCCGTAGCCAGTCGCTTTACCGACTATGTTATCCCGGGTCCTATAACTAAGGGATAAGAAAGGTTAAAGTACGTAGTATGAAGTTAGAAAGGATAGAAAGGAAGATACTGTAACATGTAGAGAGCTGTTACTAGGTTACGGAACAGTAACCAACTTATCACCATAGCAATGATTGTATACGCAACAGAGGAATACGTCACGCCCTCGGCGTCACGCAACAGTAGGAGATCTACGGGAAGCAATGTTGCTATGTGGTCCGGAACCAGGCGGACAGTTCCGCTACAATGAAACACGCGATAGCACTCCACCCACATTAACAGAGGAGCGGTGTTTTCTGTTTGGTCCGCTCCGAGGCTATATCACTCGACCGACAGAGCTGAATTGATTTAGTAGAGTATAGTCGAGTCGAGAATTCGGGAGTTGGAAACCAGATCGGGAGCTGCAGTCAGATAGGAGACAGCCTGCAAGGACGTGAAGTCGTGAAGACGGAAGTTGAGTGATCTATGGTTTTGGAAGCCGTCACCAGACAACCGGCAAGACTTACTACGTGCTGCAGTGAACTGAAGATTGTGTTAATTAGCAATAGCGCCATGGGTACTTGTAGTTACGAGTTGTGTGTGTTAAGTGTACAATAAATCCGATTATCAATTCATATCCTGTCTATAGTCACGCAATCACGCGACAATATGATGAAAAAGAGAAACAATGAACAAGAAGTGCGTCAAGGCCTGATGTTACAGCGAAGCGCCAGTTTTCTTTTTTAAATACAGTAGAAGCTTCATTCGAGCTAGGTAATTAAATTCCAAGTTGTTTAAACATAACTGCGATTAATATCTGACACCGTTTAACATCCTGAATGTTGACTGTACTCAGTGCGACTTGCGATTGTCTGGAAGCCTGTTGCAGCAAGCAAGAGAGAGAATGGAATGAGATTTTTCTGTTTAATATCCCCAGAGAATAGATTCCTTTTCTTTCAACCCTCTCCTTACATAGTTCCACCCTTCAATTGGAGAATTCAGACAGACATACGCGGACATAAGATAGCTCTGAGTAGATCCGAGCGTAGCTTACAGCAAATGGAATAATAATCCCGCCTGAAACGCCGTCTGTACCGTTATCCCCTCCTCCTGATTTTATTTTCGTATCTTCTTATTTCCCCTTCTTCTTCCTCCCCTCCTGTCTTGACCCCCCCCCCGTCTTCTACATTTGAATGTGCACGACAGAATTCTTCCAATATTTCCACTGACGGTCAGGATTCTAATAAAAATACCCCTTCATAGGCTGTAATATAAACGTGCAGCCCTTATGAAAATATAAACTTAATTAAAGGTAGGATTACTTCCACGCCCATCCAAAGCTTCCCCTCAGCGCACTTATGGGTACAATGCTATTAACAAGTTAAGAAAATCCCTCTTCAGTTGTACAAGTACTTTGGGCAAAGAAAGGTGCTTAGATTTACTTATCCCCAAAGACTTTACAAAACCTCTGCTTGCGATTATTGAGAAACATGTTAAATTTATATGCTTAGATAAGCAGATAATCTTTAAAAATATGCGATGAAAGTAGTTCGGTTGCTACTTTTTTTTTAACTGGTCAGCTAAATGGAGCAGATTCATTTCTCAGACGCTGATGATCATCCAGCATGCCAAAAAATTTCTCATATTTTAAGAAATACACGGTGAAAAAATAGTCAATTTTGTAAAAGGTAAAAAAAGCTATCCATGTAACAGGCCGTGAAGGCCCATGGGATTGTGGGACGTCGGGGCTCCCGTATTTTCTAGACAATCAGCCCACAGATGGCGGTAAGGTTGTCAGCCTTAAGCGCAGGTCCCTCTTTACCCCAAGGAAGATTCCTGGTACTCATTTCTGTCAGAAGTTGAGTCGACCCTAGGGTCCAAAATGCGGCTGGAAGGATTAAGTAAACTGAAAAAATCCAATGACCTTATCGGAAAAACGAATACTCGACCTTCCGGCTGGTAGCATAGTGCCTCAACCAACTACGCTACCGTGTGCCCCCGGGCAAAGCACTATACCATGAAGACTTATTGGGGAGTGGAGGTATAGCTCTACCATTATTGACCTCGGCACTAGATGGAGGTGAGTGGTGACCTTCACGCCTCTGCCAATTTATATCCTAGGAAATTGCTTCCGCTACCCATTGGATAAGAGGCTGGGTGGGGCCCAGACCTGGTCTGGATATTTTGGAGAACAAAAAAAAATTTTGCTTCTGTCGGGATTCGAAACCTGGCCTTCCAGCTCCTATCCTTTTTGCCTTAGCGACTGAGCTATCCTTAGGAAATCCACAGTTTATAACCTATCCCGCAAGAGCCCGCCACTGGGCCATATATTCGGTGAGTTGATTCAGGAGGAAATTAAGGGGACACTGAACTCGGGTAATACTTGCTACCATTCAGTCCAGAACTTTTTGCCTTCCCATCAGCTGTCCAAAAACATAGAAATTAGAATATACAAAACTGTAATTTTGTCTGTGATTCTGTATGGGTATGAAACTTGGTCTCTGACATTAAGGGAGGAACATAGACTGTGGGTGTTTGAGAACAGGGTGCTGAGAATATTTGGGCCGAAGAGAGATGAAGTGACAGTGTACTCTTCTCCAAGTATAATTAGAGTGATCAAGTCAAGGAGGATGAGGTGGGCAGGGCATGTAGCACGAATGGGGAGACGAGAAATGCGTATAGGATATTGGTGAGAATGCCAGAAGGAAAGAGACCACTGTTAAGACCAAGGCGTAGGTGGGTGGACAATATTAAAAGGGATCTTAGAGAGATAGGATGGGATGGTATTGATTGGATTGATCTGGCTCAGAACAGAGACCAGTGGAGGGCTCTTGTGAACACGGTGATGAACCTTCGGGTTCCATAAAATGCTGAGAAGTTCTTAAGTAGCTGCAGAATTGGCGGCTCCTCCAGAAGGGCTCAGCTCCATGAGTAAGTAAGTATCATTCGTTGAATACCCGGGCATCATATATTTTTAATATGCAATAAAATTACTTTTCTTTCGAAGCCTAGGTCTTCTGAGCGGTCTATTGGAATGTTTCTCGGAACAGTTGCCATATGTGCTGTTTCGTTCTTTCTAATTTCGATTTCTTCACTTCATGCAAATTTGTGTGACTATGGTTCGTGCGAAATACCGACCCATATTTCATTTTTTATGAGTTTATGAAAACATTTGCTCCTTATCAAGTTTATTGCGTCGGAACACGAAACCAGAAAAGATATTTACAACTGACAAGTTTAATAAACAAGAGTCTCATTAACTAAGAAGTAATTAGGAAACATCACGCGGCACTACACAAACACAACTGTGTTCCTCGACTTTTAAATATAAATTAGCCATCGCTAATCTCCACACTTTACATGCCAAGTCTTCTCCAGCCTGCTGTTTCTTCACCACCCGTTACCTGGCAAAGGATCCTAACATTGCAGATTCTTCAGCTTCACGAGCTCATATCCTCTCTTCACAGCTTCACGTGCAGAACTGAACCGTCAACTATCTTTGTTCCTTGCTTATAACATATATCAGCACGGACCACATATAAAACACAGCTCTTCTATTGTTGCGTCCAACTGTTGCATTATTAAGAATCTGCTGCCTAGCAAGAGGAAAGTGTTTACCGAGCTGTTGCCCAGAAACGGCTGCTGTTTACGAGGCACCTCTTAGCAGCGTGTCTATATGCCACAATATGTAAGGCTAAACATAGGTAATAACAGCGCGCAGTGACGTCAGATTATGAAGGCAGTTAGGGTGGAGCCACGCTGTCCCGGATCTTTGCTATGCTGCATTTCTTACAGAAGCACTTTCTGGCTTCGGACTGCCGGCACAACGTGAAAATCAATCCCACAGCTGCTACAGCCAGGGACTCTACGCCTAATTCACACTGGCAAAAACATTTAAGAGACTGAAGTGAAGCTACTCAGAACCATGCATTGTGGGCTTTCCAGATGTGTCTCGCAGAATGGAGGACTAACAGAAAGACGTGCTTCAACAGACAAAATACAGTTTCTAAATGTACTCTTCTGTATATATGGAGTAGACATAGCTCAGTCGGTATAGCGACGGGCTACGGGATGGAAGGCCTGGGTTCGATTCGCCGAAGTGCAAAATTTTCCTCCTCTCCACAAGGTACAGACCTAGTCAACTATCCAATGGGTACCAGATATTATTTCCCCGGAGATAAAACGGCCGGAGGGTGTAGCTGAGAATTCATCTCCAACTGAACTAACAGAATTTCTAGGGCCGCGCCATAGCTCAAGCGGTTAGTCGCTGGCTTCACACCGCGGCGGCCCGGGTTCAAACCCGGGTCTGGTTAAGTGGGTTATATGGTGGACAAAATGACGCTGGGGCAGGTTTTCTCCGAGTACTTCGGTTTCCCCTGCCAATCTTCATTCCACCAGTTGCTTCACAATCACCCTCATCTATCATCTGGGGCTGGTACAATAGGCAAGACGTGGCCGCAGTACAAGGGACTTAATCCCACCCCACTAGCAATAAAAAAAACGAATTTCTATCACCATTTCAAACGGTCCACTCTGTTATTATTTGTTTTTCCGTTGGCAGGAAACGTAACAACGTGCTACTAAGCAACGGAGGTCCCACTGTTGACTGCGTTACTTCGATGATGTGTTTACCGAGACGTTGTCTGGCAATGGACTATTCCGGCCTTCAGGCTTCATGCCACAATATCCACAGGATATTTCCTTTCCGTGAGGAAAGAGAGCAGAGAAACAAAGGACAGGAAACAAGAACGGAATTCTCTAACAAAGTGATAATGATGTAAACAATGTTTTGAGATTTAAGCCCCCGTAAATGTCACCCCGAGAAGTCTGTTCAGAGGAGGACAACGCCCACACCCAAATATATCACTGAAGTTCTGTGTACTGCGGCCATTCTAAAGAAAGTTCCCAATCGGATTATTGTCTCTCAAGTCTAGCCCGGAAACAGTTTAAGTTTACAGCTGAACAACTTATTAAAAGTTTAACAGAACATTCGTAGCGGGCGCAGTAATGGCCCCTCCATTTCATCGCACAGTGCCGGCCATTTTAAGCCAACAAACGCACATCCACGGCTTATGGTATGGAAATGTCCTAGCTCTGTTCACAACGCTGGCACACACAGAGCGCTACGTACGCTATGTTCGCTATATGAACAGAAAAATATCTCCTTTTATTGCCAATGTGACTGGCCACACAGACTTCCGTACTCTTCGTACGCTATGTTCCCTATATTAGCTGCGTCGCAGAATGTACACAGCGTATGTAGCATACGTAGCGAACATAGCGTAGCGCTCTGTGTGGCTGAACCTTAAGTAGTTCTCTGTTTTTTGCTGGTTTACATCCAAAAGATTATTTTAGCCCAATTTCTTTATTTCAAAAACGTCCCCTCTTAAAATGGGGGAGCCACATAATTGACAAACTATTAAAACCGAACTGATGACATGGAATATTTCCGTTAATAAAATATGAAGTAACTGAGAAATTTAGGATTATACACTTATTTACCTCAGTTAAGGATAAATCAGGAAGTGCCGTTATTAGGAAACAAATGGTGGAACAGGCGAAGGATTTTGAGAGAAAATGGCACAGTCTGTACAAAGGATGGCGCCCTGAACATTTGCCGTGTAAGCTTATTTTTACAGTCATAGAGGAAGACGGGGCCGATCACAGTACCCGCTCATTCGAACAGTGAGATCGTGAGTTCAAATCCAAATTGAGGCATGGATGTCTGAGTGCGTTTATTCTGTGCTTGTGTTCTTCTGTGTGTAAGTTGAGGCCTTGTGACGGGCTGATCCCCACCCAAAGGAGTCCTACAGACTGCGTATAGGGTCAAGAAACTGAAAAAGCTGCCAAGGCCCAACAAAGGGCTGTAAAACAACAATAATAATAATAATAATAATAGTAATTTGAAGACGGAAGGGTGGACCTCCAAAAATAAGAAGGGTACAAGAGCCATGACAATCGGCGGAAGGAGAGGAGCATGGAAAAATGATTTCACTTAATGCACAATTTTGCAATGCATTAGGACGGCCGCACACCAACTGCATCAAGTCAAGCATCAAGACATGAGACAAAAGACGCAGTCTCGCTTCATTCGTCAGCATGAAGCTGACGTGAGAATCATGACTGAGACTGGTGTGCGGCGGTTTTCATAATCTCATTCGTTTAAAATGTGCTCCTTTCTTTGAGGCATATTGCAGACATCGTGTCTTCACCGTTACACGTCTTGACGCACGCCGGTGTGCGGCCTACCTTAGCCTAGAGACAATCTAGTATTATTAGACTTTTAAAATCTAGGATGTGGAACTTGAATGAACGAAACAAGAATTCAACACAAATATTTTGTAAGAAATGCTTTTAAAAAGGGAGCATTTGGAAGAATTAAACGGAGTGTATCGTCAAGACTGACCTTAGAGAAACAAACTGTAAGGAGGCAGATGAATGAAGTATGACCATGTTTAGGCCGCACCGTAGCTCAAGCGGTTAGTCGCTGGCTTCCCACCGCGGCGTCCCGGGTTCGAGCCCGGGTCTGGTCAAGTGGGATTTGTGATGGACAAAGTAGCGCTGGGGCAGGTTTTCTCAGAGTACTTCGGTTTCCCTTGCCAATCTTCATTTCACCAATTGCTCCACAATCACCCTCACCTATCATCTGGGGCTGGTACAATAGGCCAGAAGTGGCCGCAGTGCAAGGGACTTAGTCCCAACCCACTAGTAATAAAAAAGACCATGTTTTTGGAGTTCTTCATGAAGCTGCCAGCTGACTGGACGGCAATGAAAGGTACGTTAATGAATGATTAATTAGAAATGATTTCGACGAGGAAGGACATTTTCTTGTAAGGACTGAACAGAACTACGTAAACCTTCAAGGACGCGGGTTTGATTCCCCATGAGGTCATTGCATTTTTCAACTGACCTAATCCTTCCAGTCGCACTATGGTCCTGGGGTCGACTCAGCCCCTAATATAAATGAGTACCAGCAATTTTCCTAGGGGTAAAGGGCGACCGGCGCGTGAAGTTGACATCACAGCTATCTGTGAGCCGAATGAATGTGGGAGCCTCGACGTCTCACAAGCTTATGGGCTTCCAACGCCTGTTACAGGGATATCTTTATCTTTTTAACATGACAGGTACCCCGGCCAGGATTCGAACACGAAGCCCCCGAATAAAAATCTGGAGCATTATCCTTCTCTGTAAAAATTACCGAATTTAGCGGGTGTCGGGTTCTGCCATCAAAGAGACGGCTAACTGAACATTTCTGTTGCGAAAATGAGGAAAATCACGAAAGAATTCACTTAGGACAGTCAACAATTAATGACAACACAGAATTTCGCCTATCAATTAATGGGTGTCATCATCCTCACCAATGTGAACCGCGCTTTCTAAGTGGATAGAGCTGAGAGGTGAGGGGAGGCTGAGCGAGATTCATCTCAAAGAAGCAGAAGAAGAAGAAGAAGAAAGCGGCAATCCCTGCACAGGGGTCCTGAACTCCCATAGGACAACAACAACCGAAGAGGTTGTTTATCTTTTACTTTCCCTATCCAACCTTTAAAAGTTCTGAGCCCTTCGCTACTCACTCACCATCGCAGACGTCGCGTCTCCCGCTATCTAAAGGCGGAACAAGATTTGGAGGCCCAATTTTACGAAATTTAACGGCGGCGAGGAGGAGCCACTCCTCAGATTCAGTTCAGTGAAAGTGGAACACGAACAGAAATACGTGACACGAGTTAAACCCCTTCTTCCAGACAAGAAGATTCAAGGTTAGTACTGAGAATAAGGAAACTAAATACCTAGTTAATATAGGTAAGTTATTAAAACTTTCAAGCACAGCGTTTACTACCTCTATCACCTGTTTTAACATTTTTATTATCCATAGAGAGCATCTGTGGTAGGCGGGGCATATAGCACGAATGGGGGAGAAAAGGAATGCATATAGGATATTGGTGGGAAAGCCAGAAGGAAAGAGACCACTGGGAAGACCAGAGCGTCGATGAGTGGATAATATTAAAATGGGTCTTAGAGATACAGGATTGGAATGTATGATTTGATTGATCTGGCTCTATTTATTTCCGCGTGAACGTTTCTGCTGAGCCGTTGCTTAGAAGAGGGTTGCGTAATCCTGTTGTTCTATTGTTGGCGGGCGTTATCTAGCAACGGCCGCTGTTTACAGGGTCGATACGTCATAATATGCATATATTTTTGTTCTCCACGTGCAGCCAGCATTTCCTTTGTGCTTTTGTGACGTCCATTACGTTTTGCGCATGCGAATTCACAGTACGCAGTATAGCAATGCGGTGAACGAATTGCTTTTACCTTTGACGAAAATCTATTTGAAAATGAAATTTCTGTAAATAAAAGTTGAGTGCCCAGGAAGCCGGGACAGAGGGTCTCAGTACATATCTCCCTAGGAGACTTCATTAGGGCGCAATCCCTTCTAACCTCTCAGTTCTCCCCGTGAAACCACGTCACAAGATTCAACGAGCACACATTCAAGAAGAAAGCAATATACTTGTATTACAAGAGCCGCATGGAAATACTGCAGCGCAATACACGTGCTTTCAAACACACTGCCTTTATTAGTCTAAAATTCTCTTCGCGTTTTTCCGAGGCATGGGAATATCAACATTTTCCTGGATGGACTGAGGGAAAACACAAAAGCCTCGGTCGAAGTAGCCGGTGTCACGATAAATATTCCGAACACAGTTCCAGAACACAAATCTAAATAATGTGACGTGTAGATCCTTTGCTAGGGAACGACTAGGTAAAGAAATCGGCAACAAATATTCAACCAACAATAGAGTAGAACCATTGCCAGGCAACGTCCGCATTACAAACATGCAACAATAGAATATGTATTGCAAGAGGTGTTTTCTATGTAGGTTTGCATATATCCATTACTAGACAACGGAGTGTTTTCTATTTGTCCGCCTTGAGACTATATAAAACAGAATCAAATCAGAGACGACCCATCCCGTGTGGAGGCGGTTTCGAATACCTCCACCGTGACCCTGCGAGTCGTAGGAGGCGACGAAAAGGGAAGTCTCAAATCTGAAACAGTAAAATATGGTCGTGAGTCTCAAGGGACTCGGACCCGAGAAAGAATGCGCTGGCAAGGGCCAGCAGCGTACGCAAAAGACAGACCCGTCTTCTCGTCAGAGTGGGCGCCCCACAGAAACAAGCCCGTAACTGTCAAACGGTAATAATTATTATCTGGTCATGAGCCCCAGATGGGGCTCGACGCCAAGACTTACTGACTGACTGACCGTAAGTCGCAATGTGACTTTGACTTTGACTTTGAGACGACCCATGTGGAGGCGGGGTCGAATACCTCCACCGTCACCCTGCGAGTCGTAGGAGGCGACGCAAAGGTTAAGTCTCAAATTTGAGACAGTAATACGTATATGGTCTCGAGTCGCAAGGGACTCGGACCCGAGAAAGACTGCGCTGGAAAGGACCCTCTCGTCAGAGAGAGCGCCCCACAATAACAAGACCGTATCTGTCAAAAGTAATAAATACCTAGTCATGAGCCCCAGATGGGGTTCGACATCAAGACTTACTGACTGATCTGAGTCGCAATGTGACTTTGACTTTGACTCAAATCAGAGAATAAGAACGGAACGAGGCCTCGGTTGCTCTTTACGTGCTACACGCGGTTTTCTTTCAGTCCACCAGTGTCCAATCCGTGACCAATGAGTGCCCTCAGTTCCTCAGACTTCCCACTGCTTCTCCAGTTTCCGAAATGCGCAGGCGCACGTTTGCTGACTCGTCTGTACCACTCTTTGGCTGTGTTTCGGGCTCATCTTCTTCTCAGCCTTCCCCAACTCACCCAGACGTAACCAAATGCTCCATTGGATTTGCCTATCGCACTGTAACGGCAGATTTGTCGACGTCACCACCTCCAGGAGCTGTGCACTGATATATCGATTATGCTGTCCATCACTGTCAGCACTGGCGAGATATCGATTTTGTGTCCTTCATCGTTGTCAGCATCCTGAGGGGGAGAGTAGGAAGTGCTTCGAATTTACAACACAAAATGAAGAACATTTCCCGAAAAGGAACAACACACTGCCAAGATTCTGAGTGACTATAGACGTGCTTTTCATTGGTGAAAGGATTTATTGACCACTTATACACTCACACCTCCAGATCACTGTCACACACAGACTACTGTCCTCAGTCTATTACAATGTATAATAGCCGTTTTCTAGCAACGGATTTTAACACAGGAACTACTGTAGTCTGACTGAATGACACATTTCAAATATTACACATTAAGTCTTTTCTTCACAGCCGGACTTTCAATTCAGCACCCTTGCAACCAACTAGTTTCCAAGTCAAAGTCACATTGCGACTGACTTTATCTCGGGACTAGATGGAACTGAGTGGTCCGCTTGAAGTCCCTGCCGCGTTAACCCCGGGGAAATAGCCCCATTGGATTGGAGGCTATGTGGGGCCTTAGATCCGCTTTGAAAGCTGTGAAGAAAAATGTTTGAGCCTGTTTGGGAATCGAACCCCAGCCGTCCAGCCCATAGCCCGTCTCTACACCGACTGAGCTACTTCGATAACGTCTGTCATAAAAGCAAGAAGAATACAGAGAGTTTGGCATGACAGTCATCACAGAAATATTGATTCTTAGTACTATGGACTTCAGTTGAAGATTGTTTTAAGTGCTTCCAACGTTTCGGCAAATATTGAACTCTCTCATGTCATTGTCTAGAAAAGCATGTGAATCGGTGTGAAAATGCACCCAGCACCCTCTCGTCGTCACGGAAACGTCAGATGGCTTAAACATGCAAGAAGCACGAACAGAGAATACGTCAGCAGTCTCACTACCATAATGCATCACTTCCTCGATCTAAACAGCTTCAGGCATTTGGAGAACTCCGACTCTTGAGAACTTCCGAGGTTCTCCGAGGCTGACGTCATAAATTTCCCGTTTCCACCGGAAAACAATTGAATAATGTAAATATTTTTAGCTTCCACCCATCCCCTTCCGGTTTCTCATTTACATGTTCCTATCTTCATGGAGCTGAGCCCTTCTGGAGAAGCTTCCAGTTGTTCAGTTACTCAAGAACTTCCTAATATTTTTATGGAACCCGAAGGTTCATTACCATATTCACAAGAGCTCTCCAATGGTCTCTATCCTGAGCCAGATCAATCCAGTCCATACCATCACATTCTATTTCTCTAAGATCCATTTTAAGAGTGTCTACCTATGTCTTGATCTTTCTAGTGGTCTCTTTCTTTCTGGCTTTCCTACAAATATCCTATATGCATTTCTTTTCTCCCCATTCGTGCTACATGACCTGCCCATCTCATCCTCCTTGACTTGATCATTCTAATTATACTTGGAGAACAGTACAAGTTATGAAGCTCCTCATGCAGTTTTCTCCAACCTCCCCTCACTTCATCCCTCTTCGGTCCAAATATTCTCCTCAGCACCCTGTTCTCAAACACCCTCAGTCTGTGTTCCTCCCTTTATCGGAGACCAAATTTCACAACCACACAGAACCACAGGCAAAATTATAGTTTTGTATATTCTAATTTTTCTGTTTTGGGATAGCAGACGAGAAGACAAATGGTTCTGGACTGAATGGTAACAAACTTTACCCGAGTTCAGTCTCCTCTTAATTTCCTCCTGAATCAGGTTTTGATTTGTTATCGTTTTTCCCAAATATCTTTACTGTGCCACATTTTCTAAACATCTGTTTCCTATCTTTATATCATGATTTTTCCCTGCATTTTGTTGACGAGACAGCAACATATACTTAGTTTTCTCGGTGTTTACTTTTAGACCAACCTCTTTACTTGCGTCAATTAAAGTTTGTGTTTCTCTTTATGGTATCTACATTATCATCCAGTAGATTCACGCCATCAGCATAGACCAACAACTGATGTGTCCCGTTAAATTTCAGTCCCACCTGGTTTTCCTGGACTTTCTAACGCCATATTCTAAAGCAAAGTTCAAAAACAGTGGACCCGACAGACATCAGAGTTAAAGGGATAAAACTACATAATGAGGAGCTTAACACTTTTGAATGCCTGAACCAATCTTTGCGAAACTTGGTATATTATGTCACCTGAGCCCATCTCAATGGCGTATCTCATAAACGCCTTCCATAAGTCTGTGTCTGTATGTGTATCCCCTATCTTTGCTACGCAACGGCTCGTTTAAAACGTTACCGCGACAACGAATACACAAGTAAAAGTAGAAGAATTGCTGGGTACATCGCCTTCTATACGGTCCGTGTCTTATCAAAGGAAAGTAGGTGATTGGTTCTTCCCAGGAATTATTGTAACAATAATGACAAGAAGAAAAAGTTTTAGTTTCCCTTAAACGTTCCAGTATGTTGTAAAGAGAAGTAGGGACGGTAGAATCGGAGGTATATTTCAGGGTTTAGGGGGCAAATGTGGCTTTGCGGTCTGCATACGTAATATCTGGCCTGACCTCACGCGAATTTTGAAGGTGCCGTTCAATATGAGAGGGAAGGCCTGCTGGCTTGTTGCGAGTTGAAAGAATCTTGGAGCAGAGCCAGCCAGCATGGAGCGCGCGAGTGAGCCTTATTGAATGCGCATTTCAAGCCGCGTCAAGTGCGATCCGCCATTCAATTCGTTCTGCTTTATATCGCTTGCCTCTTTTTTCTTTTCGCTGTGAAGTTAATGGTTTTTGTTTCCAAAGTGAAATGTCGGACGCAAGGAAAACAATGCTGAAACTGAAGAGGACGGCTACGGAACGGGATTTGCCTGTCTAACCGCAGGTGTGTCATACACTCAGTTGCTAGGTTACGATGTCTATCTGAAGCATACGTTAAAATATAAAGTTATCCTTGTAACAGGCCGTGGAGGTCCAAAGGGTTGTGAGACGTCGAGGCTCTCACATTTTCTCTAGACAATCAGCTCACAGATGGCGGTGACGTCAGCCTTACACGCCGGCGGTTCTTTAGCCCCAAGAAGATTCCTGGTACTCATTTCTGTTAGAGGCTGAGTCGACTCCCAGGCCAGTCACTAATTGGTTGTTATAAGCAGGAGTCTCAGTGAATGCTGAAAGCTTCGGTCTCAGAATGGGAGCTGTCAGCATGAGTCTCAGTGAATGCTACAAGCAGGGGTCTCAGAACGGGAGCTATCAGCATGAGTCTCAGTAAACGCTACCAGCATGGGTCTCAGAACGGGAGCTATCAGCATGAGTCTCAGAACGGGAGCTACCAGCATGTGTCTCAGTGAATACTACCAGCATGGGTCTCAGAACAGGAGCTATCAGCATGAGCTGCAGTTTTGAGCATGTAGGGTGTAGAACGGGCGATGTGAGCTCCCTCCTCATCTCGACTCGATACTTTCCGTTATCGCGAGCGAGCTCCTGGGTACAGAGTCATGTAGGTACAGCCATTATGTACGAGGCAGAGGAAATTAAACCACTTAATTCTGGAATAAGAGCGGTATGCTCATTATAATTTGCAAGCTTTGGAGCAGCTATCACCTCCTAATTTCAGAAGACACAGCCACTACATTAGTAATATAGCTATAACCATATCTACTAATGGCATATGAACGAATCTTGGCTATACAGCCTTAAGGTGTCTTGCAGAAGAATTCGTCAATTTCCGGAATGAAAATTCTTCTGCCAATATAACCATCAATTCTGGAGTGAAGGAAACCTAATTATTTGGGATTCGAAAGGAAATGAGTCTTGGGAGCACAACTTTCGCCCCCTAGTGTCGATAAAAAACTTCATAAGTTTTCAGAAGATAAATAATTCGTTAGACCCCCCCACCCACTGACTTTGGTGCAGAGAATATTTCATTACGTAATTCAATCGTATTTCTTAATTGCAATAAATGCAGCTGCTGTGAAAACAAAAAATATTACTACTTAACTCAAGCAGGAAACATGCAATGGCTTCAAATTAATCACAGTTTAAGTACTTTAAATTCAGTTGAATACAAAAGGAATATCTGACTAGTGAACTAAATGGCCTGCATGTGTTATTAGTGGAAGGAAAACAAGCATTTCAAACAGAATTTTAAATTGTGAACACACTGCGGAGAAGAAAGAATTGCAACGAAATGGATCAATAAATGAAAGGAATTTTTTCTAAGAAACAAAACGCTGAAATGCCCGTGATGGTGGTACTATCGATAAAAATGATGGATTTGAGAGACTGACATTTTAAAGCCCAGTAGCCATTACAAGTACCGCCTCTTGCATAACGTCAAGAAATCTGCATTTTTCACACCCAGCGCATGAAAGATTCTGAAAAAGGAACTGGCAGAGCTCAGTCGGTACAGCAACGGGCTACGTGCTGGATGACCGGGTATTCGATTCCAGGCAAGTTCAACATTTTTCTCTTCTTCATGCGGCTTGCGATAGGCTGATCGCCCTTTCAAGGAGTCCTACCGTATAAAGATTACGAAACTGAAGAAAATGCGAGGGCTCAACAAAAGGCTCTAGACCCATTGATGAATGAATCAATAGCTCGGGCCGACCACAAGGACCACGTGGTCTAAGGCATGAATTTTCTTTGCTAGCTCGAATGCTGGGATCGTGGATTCGAATCCAACTCAAAGTATGGATATCTATGTGTTTGTAGCGACCTTGCGACGGGCTGATCCCCAGTCCAAGGAGTCCTACCGAATGTGTATAGGATTAAGAAACTGAAAAACGGCGAAGGTCCAACAAAGGGCTGTAGAGGCACAGACGGATACATGACTAGCGCCATGAATTATAGGTTTAATACATTGAAATGGATATGGAACGCACTTTCCTGGTGTTCACAATGTTGGGCTAAGGATAATTATAAACTTCTTCAGTCTGGAGAGAATATGTTCCGGCCGGGATTCGAACCAATAACCTAACGAATACGAGTCGCTTGTTCCAGCTTTCTCGATAAGTCGAATACAGATATTTGTATGAAACAGAATTGGAAGTTCCATACGACCGCCATATTCGGAACGGTTCTCGGTCCTCGATTTGTATCCAGGTTAACGTGCATTATGAGGTCACGCATCAATATTTGCTATGTAGCCTCTTTGCGGGGACACGGGTTTCCTCTTTGTAGTCCTGTTGCCTATTCCATATCGTTATGAAATGCAATAGATCATGGTTGGGCCTCGCAATTAGCCAGAGATTTAATAAACATGCAGTTTACAAATTAATCTACTAAGAGCACGTACCATTCCACCGCCCTCCCGCGGGTGAGGGTAACCTAATTGCAGACTGATAATGTTATCCTTCGGGTAATTCAAATGTTGTTCGAGTTCAGTAAAGTCAATTAAACAGGGAAGATAGGGCGAGGCATTGAAATCCTGTCCCGACATTTCCCCGAGCCACGCGTAAATAAAAACAAAGTAATTATGGAACGTGTCGATCCCAGTGGCCGCGCGGTCTAAGGCATGAACTTCCTTCGCTCGCTCGACTGGGATCGTAGGTTCGAATTCGACCGCGCCATAGCGCAAGCGGTTAGTCGCTGGCTTCCCACCGTGGCGGCCCGGGTTCGATCCCAGGTCTGGTCAAGTGGGATTTGTATTGGACAAAGTGGCGCTGGGACGGGGTTTCTCCGAGTACTTCGGTTTCCCCTGCCAATCTTCATTCCACCAAATTCTGCATCATCATAATCACCCAGGGCAGACTAGAAGAGGCCAATCACTGGCCGCCGTGCAGAGTGGACCCAGTTGGACTCCCCCCCCACTAAGCGAATTTAGGTTCGAATTCCGCTCGAGGTATGAATGTTTGTGTGCGTTTATTCTGTGTTTGTGTTGTTCTGTCTGTAGAGAGCAATTTTGTGATGAGCTGATCTCCAATCCAAGGAGTCCTACCGACTGTGTATAGATTAACAAACAAAAGAAAAATTCAATGGTTTTATTCCGCAAGCGAACTATACCGACCGAGCGACCGCCTCTTGACGGCGAAGTTAGTGCCAGACTTAGAGGATAGAGGGTGTCGCGTGGTCAGCGTAACGAATCCCCACGGCCGTTAATTTCGGTTATCTAGACCGGAGCCACTATTTCCTTGAAGTAGCTCCTCAATTATCCTCACGAAGCTGAGTGGACCCAGATCCAGACCCACTATTTCTAAAAAAAAATCTGATAGCGCCGGGAATCGAACCCGGACCTCTGGATCTGTAGCCAAGAACTCTGACCACTAGACCACAGAGGCGGTCGTGTATGGATTAAGAAACTGAAAAAGCGGCTAAGGTCCACACGGGCTGTACAGCCGTAAATAGGTAGGTTACCAATTATCCGTTGTAATAAATTGAAGAAGCACATGGACCATCAGTTTAAATGCGGTTTACGATTACAACCAGAGGAGCTGTGGTTAAGTCACGTGCAATAAAAATCGTGAAGTAAACGCGTAATCCTAGCAGATAAGTTATCCTGTCTCTCTGTCACACAACTCAAACCGATTTACAATTCTCTGCCATTAAAAGTGTTCCAGGAAGCAGGAATAGAGAAAGAATTTAAGTACAGTAAATATGGGAAACGTTGGAGGAAAAAAAAACATGTAACAAAAGCAAATTATCTAACCTTTTTATTCCGTGATATGCTTTTATCCTTAAACATGAATCTCTTTTTCAGGGATGAGAACTATGTAAAAGTGAAGAAATAAAGGCTCCACGAATACTTTCCTTAATCCTATCTCCGCCGCGCAGTGCGCAAAGCAACTTAACCACCGTCGAGAAGCACTAAACACCGAAGAGACAAAAATGTGCATTATTATTCCAGTTAAATCTTTCTGTACGTATCTACTGCGCATGCGTTTACTGCTAACAAAGGAGTTAACTAAATATCGAGCAGGATAAATCAGAGGTACAAGTATTCGGGTGGTGTTCGTTTCGAATCTCGGCAGGTACGTTTTACCAAGGTATTTCGTGGCTTTCCTGAGTCCACCAGGTAAACCTCGGGGCAGTACATCAAATTATATCACAACGGCATCCTATGAAAAGATTTCAAATTCAATATCATTCAGTTATCCCACCGTTCCACGCTATAGAGGCGAAGACTTGTCAGCGCACGCGCACAAACCAACATGCTCTAATGAAGCGTTAGTTGGGCGGAAAGTGAAGAATTCTATCTTCCGCAATATGACGTTAAGTAGTGCGTTGAGAGTACAACCGACGTTTCAGTATAACATTTCGCCTCCATCTCTAGGGTCGAAAAAACCAGCATGAAACAGAATATAGATCTGTTCGTGGCCACCGTGGTAAGAATCCGAAGTCCTACAAGTTCGAAATACTCCATTAGTTTCCGTTTCCGGAAAACACCCCGAAATCACCCGAAAGTTCCAAAAAGCGCATTTCTCCTACCACGAACCACACAAATCCTTTCCCCTCAGTGCCAAAATTCCAACGCAGTTACACCTATACCCTACACGCCATCATGATGCTCATGTAATGTTACTACAAGCCCTCATAAACCTCTCCCTGCTACTAAAACCAGCAACCATGTGTTCTCACCCCCACAAACAACCCTTCCCACTTCCGGGTTCATCCAGGGTACAGGGTTTCAACACATGATAACTTGGGGGTGGGCACGATAAATTGGAATGAACGTGACGGTCGTGAGGAATGAACTCAACAATATATTTATCGGACACTATTGAGTCTTTACAGGGGGGTAAAACGACCGGGGCGTGAAGCTGACCAGTTTTATTTTTTTATTTCCTGTTTGAAAAGTATAGGCCACGGAAACCCCGACAATAATATAGAATCTGCCTGTATATCCAAATATTTACATACATCAGTAGAGAATTCGATCGTAAATAGAATCATTTCATACAATTATCAGTCTGCTAGTCACCTGCTCACGCTGGTTCCTCACTAGCGAATTATTCTACGCTGAAGATGGAGGCGATATGTTCTTTCGAAATATAGGTTCACACAAGATTTTCACGGCACCACATCGCAGAAGACGGCATTCTTCAAGAAAGAATGCCAATATCAACATGTGTCCGGAAACATTTAATTTGTGAGTTACAGCTGAAGCAATAGATTTATAATAAGTGCTCAAAATGCCCTTGTGTATGCATTTCCTATTGACACGAAGAGACACATCGCACTGCGCATGCCCGTCAGACTATCCGCAACTGCCCCGCCATCTGTGAACGGATGCGGCGGTCCATAAAGAGACGTGTCGAGGCGTGCATTGAATATCATGGAGGGCATTTTGAGCACTTATTTTAAATAAATTCTTTCAGTGTAACTCACAAATTAAATGTTCCCGGACACATGTTGATACTGACATGTTTTTGTATGTGGAACTCGCGTTCAGGATTTGTCCGCACCTTTCAGTTATTTTATATAGAGTAGTGCACTTCACATTTCGAAATAAAAGTACGCACAGAATAGACTTATTGATCTACTACATATTTTATGTTCATAAAACATATTAATTATCGACAGTTTTCTACAGTGATAACCCGAAATTTTGAAATAAAAATGATAAAATTATCGCCAACAAAATTCTTCATATGCGAGTACACAGAAGGAAATGTCGCAAAGTTATTATAAAATTACACCTCAGGTAGCCTCTGCCACAAGTGATTTTGACTTTCAGTCGGTCACACAACAGGGATACTAACTTCGTTCGATAGGCGGACGTCCCGTAGACGTCAAATTATGCGAATTGGTCAAAAAAGTACAATCTCTGTACGGTGGTTCTGTTGTGCAGAGACTTGGAACGAGCACACACTTTGTTAAAAGGTAAAAAGTTAAATATATTCTTGTAACAGGCCTTGGAGAGTCATAGGGTTGTGAGACGTCGAGGCTCTCATATTTTCTAGGCAATCGACTTACACATGGCGGTGAGGTCAGCCTTACGTGTTGGTTGTCCGCTTCCCCCAGGAAGATTCCTCGTACTCCTTTCCGTTAGAGGCTGAGTCGACCCCAGTGCCATAGTGCGGCTGGAAGGATTACGTCAATCGAAAAATGTAATGACTTCATCCGAAATCGAACCCGCGACCTTCCGACTTGTAGCATAGTTCCTCAACCAACTAAGCTACGGCGCGGTCCCGCACACATTTTGTTATGGCAGGAAGAAGCACTTAATATATGTTTTGTATGAGACTAACATGACAGGAATACTGTCAAAACCCCAATTTAATGCAAGTGTAGACTATAAAAGAACCCCAAAAAACTAAACTCCGTGGTTTTAGTCCGCAAGCGAACTGTACGCACCGAGCGACCGTCGCTTGTCGGTGAAGTTTAGTGTCAACTTTTGCGGATAGAGGGTATCGTGTGGTCAGCGCACCGAATCCCCACAGCCGTTAATTTCGGTTTTCTAGACCGGAGCCGCTACTTCCTTGAAATAGCTCCTCAATTATCATCACGAGGCTGAGTGGAACCCATTCCAGACCCACGACTTCACAGAAAATTTGGTAGCGCCAGGAATCGAACCCGGACCTCTGGATCTGTAGCCAGGAACTCTGACCGCTAGACCACAGAAACGGACGAAATAAACATAGACATAAATAAAATATGAATTATTACACTGAGACTAATAATAACATGGAACATGATCATGAATGTTAATAGGCAAGGAGTCAGTCGTGGCCTATTTTATGCTACTATCTCAGTATTTACCTTGGTAATGTATGAGAAATCACATAAAACGTCAGTCAGAATATCTCGTAAACTGAACGTGACTCGAAGACACAAGCCTGATCGGTATTTCAGCATACCCAACGAACTGCAATATAGTTACGTACCTTGAGCGTTGTTATTAAATCACAGTAAGCAACAAGCCATGGTATGCGATCACCGCGATTCAGGGGGAGGCTACATTATTTGTGCTTCTGTTTAGTAACAACCCACTTACTGCAGACACAGTATTCGTCTAATTGGAACAGCACGGCAGTCTGTACCACTCTATTGATCAGCGCGCTGTAGGGATACAGAAGGAGCCCAAGCTATATAAACACTCTTGTATCCGTAACATTACGGAATACGCCAAGATAAACATTAAGGACTGGCAGCGAATGGAATACACGATTTTACTCGTGTATCATAATGACGTCAATTAATTGAATATATAAACATCATGAACCATGCAAAGTTGGCTCAAGCGGGCATTCTGGGTGCGTCTTGCTGGTCTTCCTCAGCTCCTCCAGGCAATTGCCCGGATAGTAGTGTCATGATTTGGGGGTGTGTGATTATAGATGGGGTATTGATAGGATAACTGGATTTGTTGACCCACTGTACACATTACCAGTAACTATAATTAATGATAGCGCTATCGTGACGATCCCAGTGGCCGCTCGGTCTAAGGCATGAACCGTCTTCGCCTGCTCGAACACTGGACACATGGGTTCGAATCCCACTCGAGACACAGATGTCCGTGTGCGTTTATTTTGTGTTTGTGTTCTTTTGTGTGCAGGTAGCGGCCTTGCGACGGGCTGATCCTCCGTTCAAGGAGTCCTACCGACTGTGTATATATTACGAAACTATAAAAGTGGCCAAGGTCCACAATGGCTGTAGAGCCATAGATAGATAGATAGATAGATAGATAGATAGAGAACGCTGTCGCTAATCTACGCACTTTACAAAGCAGTAGTACATGCTAAGCCTTCTCAGTCTTCAATAGTCGTATCCTGGCAACGGGCTTATAACAGTCTCACTGCAACCACACACTCCAAATGTCACACGAAATCTTCTCTTCACAGCTTAATTCTTTTCTCCACAACTGCACTGCCGATTCACAGCTAAATCTCAGTTGTCCTGGGATCCTCGTTATATAGCTCCGGGGCGGACCCAACAGAAAACATCGTTTTCTAGCAATCCCTCTATTGTTGGTTGCGCATTCGTTGCCGCAGGAAATAGTTTACACAGCCATTGCCTAGCAATAGACATCTGTTAATTCGTATATTTTGTAGCAACAGCTATACTTGTTATAGCCTCTTTCCATATCATTTACAAACCATTAGCCGCTGCGCTTCGAAGAGATACGTTGCCTCCATCTTTAGGTTAGAAGAGATGGAAGCTTACCTTACCTTGCAGCCTGCTTCGGTCGGTTTCTTGCTTGGCTCACTACTTTACCATTAAGATGGAGAATGTATGTTCCTCGAAACATCTGATTAACTCCGAAGTAAGCGGCGTTACATTCCAGAAGGTCGAACTTTTTATAATCACTGAAGTATGCACCTTAAATCCAATGAAATTCAATCCAACCCATATTGAATTTTAAATGATTTATCGAGTGTATTATTAATACGGACCAAAGAGTCATAGAGGCCCATAGAGATGTGAGACGCCGAGACTCTCACATTTTTCTACATAATCGCCTTACAGATGGCGGTGTGGTTGTCAGCTTTACACACCGGCCGCCCTTTACCTTACAGCAAGATTCCTGGTACTCATTTCTGTTAGAGGCTGATTCGACCCCAGGGCCACAGTGCGGCTGGAAGGATTAGGTCAATTGAAAATTCCAATGATCTCATCTGAAATCGAACCCGCGACTTTGGGGCTTTTAGCATTCACTTGAAATCAGCAAGATTAAATGTCCGTACAATTATATGGGTAGTCACAATCTCCTCCTCATGCCTTCATTTCATGAACCTTATACTATATAAATGATGTAACTCACGCCTACAAGATAACGTTCCGACTACCCGTCTCACTTACTTGCCGGAGAAGTTGCCGCATTTCACGGCGATAGTGACCGCCGCTTATTAAGGGAAAGAGAATGACGTACTGTATTTGTATACTATTTCCATGCAGGTACTTGTATTCAAGAGGTACGTGCTTCGAGTCTTGGCAAGATTATCGACTGTTATAAAAATATATTCCGTGATTTTCCTCAGTGTAACTAAACGTCGAAGTTAAGTTGGTAATACTCTCACTTCATAACTTCATGCTCTTGGTTTGAAACCTGGATATGGGCAAGTTGAGTGAAGATAAATGTAAGTACAGTACCTTAAAATATACCACGACAAGTTCCTTCTGCCTTCTTTCTAATTCGATATTCATAATAACCGTATAATTTGGCGCAACGTAACTCATGTAGTTGAAGAAACGAGATTCAATTAAGCATCCACATTCCAAATACGAATTTTGCAACACATCACTTCCGAATGCTCAGTGTGAACGATTCTCGAAAGGTGAGCAGTGCATCCCAGTGCTACATTTGCCATCACTCCGCAGCAGTGTCGACATCTGCAGATGTTACGCGAACACAGCCTGCAGGCGAGGGNCTGTACTTAACTAATTAAGCACCACATCATGAAGGCGTATGTGGGAGTGGATGTATTTTTTTTCTTGGCACTTCAGCCCCAGTGGGCCTAGGCCTACCTCCATGAACTTCTCCGTTCACTTCGGTTTTCTAGATCTTACACATTCGGTAGGACCCCTTGGGCGGGTGATCAGCTCGTCGCAAGGCCTCTACCTGTACACAAACACAGAAAAACGCACACACACAAACTAAACATCTATGCCCTGAGTGGGATTCGAACCCACGATCCCGGTTTCCGAGCGAGCGAAGACGGTACATGTCTTAGACCGCTCGGCTACCGTGACCGGCTGGAGTGGATGTATAGATCAACATTTTCTTGACAACGGCACTAGATGGAGGTGAGTGGGCCGCTTCACGCCCCGGCCGCTTTAACTCCAGGGTAAGAGCCCCCGGTATAGGAGGTTATGTGGACCCCAGAGTCGATCTGGACGACGTGGAGAAGAGAAAATTCTTGACCCTTCCGGGACTCGAACTCCAATCTCTTGGTCGTCCAGCCAGTAGCCAGTCGCTATATCAACTGAGCTATTCAGTGAAGGAATAAGAACATAAATATGATGACGAAAAAGATTTTTAGGCCACTACAGACTTAGTTCAAACAGTATAGTAAATACTTTACAGGCAGGTGAACGATATTTGATTCTAGGCAGGGGCCTGGGGTCTCCTTTATATAGTCCCCGGGCGGACCCGACAGAAAACAATACTTCCACTGTTGGGCGTTGACTCGTCGTGGAAACGTATTTACCCAGTCATTCCATAGCAATGGCTGTACATGTTACATCCCGTTTCCGACAATTGCTCTATTGTTGCTGGTGTTACCTAGCAACGGCTATTCCTCTGGTTCCATAGTTCTTGTTTTTTGGGCAAATATGGCACAATATTTTACTCTCTCGCTACTCTCTGAGTCGTGAAATTAATGTCTGGTTCAATGGGAACGAATTTAACTGAATGAAAAACATGTAATTATTAAATTTGTATCTAGAATATTTTCAAAAATTTGTAGATGAGTCGCGGGCCGCGCGGAGCGAACTGCTCGCCCTCGGATCCACCTGTGCGCCGAACACTAACCGACCTCAATCAGCCAGATGCAATATTACACAGAGAGCGACGTCGCAACCCCTGTCAACAAGCGATCCACTTGCAACCCCCTCGGGATATGAACTCGCTAATTCGTGAACAGGGATGGGTACGTATTTCAGATGTACTGTTTGCAAGAGGGATGAGTTATTAGGGGGGCAGTCGTAACTGTCACGTGTCACTTCTTTTCCTTCTCAATACGATTCAAAGCCCAGATCTCTAAAAATATTTGTCACCCATACATCAGTTTGTCCCAGACGAAAGCTACGATATAACAGTAAGTTCTTGCAAGAACTAATTTTTAGGCTCTATGCTACAAGCCGGAAGGTCCTGGGTTCCATTACCGCTGAGGTCATTTTATTTTTCATTTGACCTAATCCTTCCAACTGCACTATAGCCTTGGGTTCGACTCAGCCTCTAACATAAATGAGTACCGGGAATCTGCCTCGGGATTAAAAAGCGGCCAGCGCGTAAGGCTGACAACCTCACAGTCATCGGTGAGCCTTGGACGTCTCACAACCATATGGGCCTCCACGGCATGTTATAGTGATAGCTTTATTATATTTTACTATCACTATATTTTAATATCTGATGACACGGACCGCATAAAAAAACCGCATCCAACAGTTCTTATATTGTTGCTCGTGTATTCGTTGCCGCGAATACGTGTTTACTGAGTCATTGCCTAGCAAGGAGAGGGGGGAACACAGACAAACAGGCAGCATGGTCATGTCATAAGCATACTTTAATTCTTTCAAACTACAGAAAGTAGGTTGAAAGTCAAGTAGGCTAACAGGAGATAAGCCGACATGATAACATTTCATAAGGACGTCAAAGGTCACGAAGCACAGGATACTGAAATCTATTTTGTTGTAAACGGGCTTTAGTATGTCTGGAGGGATGTCTCTGTTTACCGCAAGGCTCCTATTAACGTCTTGAGAGCCGGGATGGCTCAGTCGGTATAGCGACGGGCTACGGGCTGGATGGTTGATATTGATTCCCTGCAGAGGCAAGAAATTTTTCACACTCCGTAATATCCAGGCCGGCTCTCCGGCCCATCCATTCTTATTCAATGAGTAGCGGAGGTTTCTTCAACGGGGATAAAACAGCCAAGGCGTGAGGCTGACCACTCATCTCCTTTTGGTACTGGAGAAATAGATTGTGGCGCTATACTTCCACTCCCCCGTATATTTTCATGGTATGGTGCTTAATTAATTATCCCTTTAAAGACTGAATCAGAGTCAGAGTTGCTTTACAACTGGAAGTTTATCGCTAACCAGTTCGTCTTGCCATCAGGCCATTTGAGAATCACGACCATATTTATTTTTCAACTGAACCCTTGCAGTCATAGTCCTTATGTAACACCTCTCAGACGAAAGGATGGGTATGTCTCTTAGAATATGCTTGGCCTTTCGTACTACACATAATTCCTCTGCAAGTACAGGCTCTGCAAAGCAGATCATGTTTAGAGTTACGTATCTCATGCTACAACGGCAGCTCTGAGACTTAAACGGTCGTAAGCTTGACCGCCTAAACAATGAAATTCTTCTAAATAACATATACAAATTCAGTTCGTACCTCACAGGAAACACATTACGTCTCCGCTACAGAGATTAGCCAGTTAATTATTTTTAGAGAAAGAGCAGCTACTCTACTCTGTGGACATAATATTGAATTTGATTATGTTAAAGCAGGTGGTATGTATGATGGCCACTGAGCTATAAAGGGTTAACCACAAGGGAAACTTACCTTTTTGCTTTATCAATTCCAGTTAGTTCGCCTTTAATATCGATTTTAAGCTTAGTTTTCACGTCCAATGATAAATATTGGGCTTCGTGGGCCGTAATTCCATATCCAGTTTCGAAGATAAATTAAGATGCAGGAGATTTCCTTCATGGCTTCCCAATAACAATAATTTCGTAACGGAATGTTATAATTAAGCCGCTTAGCGTGTGGAATTCACGGAAAACAATTCTCANGGGTTTATGTTAAACGTTGCCGGTTTTATATCATTTTCGTCCATGTACGTTCGATACACGCGATAAGAGCCAAAATGAACTTCGTCTCCCCCCAAAATAAAAAGTTTGTCGTACAGAACGTTTTTACGTACTACAAGACACAGATGTTGCAGGCCTCTTCAACCTTCGTTTCAAACATTTATCGACGCGCTGTATATACAACAAAAGGCAAAAAAAAAAAAAAAAAAAAAAAAAAAAAAAAAAAAAAACGATAAAGTTGTCCCTGGTGAAAAACGGTAACCGTAAAGTTGTCCCTGTTCTCAGCGAATTAAGCACTATGCCATGAAGATGTATGGGGGAGTGGATGTATAGATCCACATTTTCTTGACCTCTGCACTAGGTGGAGATGAGCGGTCAGTTCACGCCCCTTCCACTTTATGCCCGGGGGAAGGGTCCCCGGTACCCATTGGATAAGATGTTGGGTGGACCCCAGAGCCGGTCTGGAAGAATTTAAAGTTGTTCCTATGCTTAATTAATTAAGTACAATGCCATGAAGACGTATGAGGGGTGATAGATCCACCATTCTTGATTTCAGCAGTAGATAGAGGTGAGGTGTAAGCTTCACTACTCGGCCGCTTTACCCCCGAAGAAATCGTCCCCGGTACCGATTGGATAAGACCCAGAACGGGTCTGGAAACTGGTCTTGGCCCTGACTTAAATTTCCATAGCTTCTACTGCCGAGGTCAGGAGGTCTTCATGGCATAGTGCTTAATTACCCAAACACAGATTAAGCACAGGCACAATTTTATCTTTTCATACGTTATCGGTGGACAGACAGCGACGTGAAGAAACGGAGTAACACCCGACAGCTCCGCGGTTAAGCTCCCACTTATTTATTCATTTACAATTTATTTAATGACGCTGACAGTAACTCGGGCTGTACAGTGTCACGTTGTAGGAGCATCAGTGAATAATGAATTAGAAAGAATGCAGAATGAAGTCCCATGTTAAGTGCGTCCCTTGTCACCGAGACGCGGCGCGTCCTTAGGTTACAGGCGGAGAATAGGTCTCCAGATATACAAGGCGAAAGATATAACAAGGTAAATTTATCACTGTGATTAACTAATTAAACACTACGCCATGAAAGCGTATAGGGGAGTTGATGTATAAATACATATTTCCTTGACCTCGGGACTAGCTGGAGGTGAGTGGTCAGCTTCACGCCCCGGCCACCTTACACCCCTGGGTACCCATTGGATAGAGGGCTAGGTGGACTTCAGAGCCGATCCGGACAATATGGAGAAAATTCTGACCTTACCAGGTCTCGAACTCCCACCCCTCGGTCGTCCAGACCGTACGCAGTCGTTATACCGACTGAGCTACCCCGGCTCACAGATATGGAAGGCAGCCACGAATATAATGAATAAGCAGTGAGAGACGATCGACAAGGGGCGTTCCTTTAGTTTGCGGTTTGCGCGTGGTTCTAACAAGTCCTCACCGCAAAAACCAACTTCTTAACGAAAGGTTACACAGGATCTTGGAAGTGGAAGAAATGCATATAGGGTTTTGGTGGGAACGCCAGGAGTAAAGAGACCACTAGGAAGACCTAGATATAAATGGGAGAGTAATAATTAATTCTCTTATGAAATAATTCACTTCATAAGAAAAATGGTTAAACGTTTAAAGAGGATGATAACGTGAATACACACAGAGCGTATTTTCTTGCATATTTTCTTTATTTCGAAAAAAAAGGCTTATGTGATCACCTTTTTTTCTGTCTGTATATCCCACAGTAATTGTTTTTAGGACGCTTATGAGATCACCTTGCGCTCTGTGTGACTATGCAGCCCCCGTAATATTTTTTTTCTATGCGATCCGTGACGTATCAAAGAAAATTAGGCGATTAATTCTTCCCAGGACTTCTTGTTTCAGTATAGTAAATTGATCCCTAATCACTGAGTCGTAAGTATGCACACTCTTGCCGTGAATTTACTGTCACGCGTATGAGTGACTATAGACGGGGTTTGGACTGACATTCGAATTTACTGCATACTTACGTGTATACAAACAACTCGTAACTACAAGTAACTATAGGGCTATCGCTAATTCACATACTCTTAAATTCACTACAGCACACGCTTAAGTCTTCTCAGCCTGTCGTGTCTTCGCCGGTTGTCTGATAACGGCTACCAACTGAGGACGTTCCCCTTCCTCTGGGCTCCCGAACTATCCCCATGCCTCAGCTACCAGATTCTAACAACAACGGCTCACAAGGACTGAACAGCAACGGTCCTCTAACTTACTCAATTCACTCACAAACCAACTCACTAACTCTAATTGTACTGCTAGTATCATCTCGGAACGGACAGCAAAGAAAACCCCTTTTCTCTGCTGCTGTTAATGTTACTTAGGCAGGAAACACCATTCCTCTGATCTTTGCGGGCCGCAGCCTAGCAACGACCGCTGCACAGTTACATATCTCGCTTTCGCAGCCCAGCAACGGGTCTATATATGCCACAGTATTCTCTGTGTTGTTGAGTGCCCTCAGAAAGTTTATACCAGCTCAGAAATAGTTTCATACAGGCGTGGTAGAGGAACGCGAGACAAGCATAAGTTTCCAGACAACACAGTAAATATAGTACACACTTGTATACGTCGAGTATGGCATTACAGCTCTCAGCGCTCAACGTGCTAGCCTCTGTGATCCGTAGCTCAATTGACACGGGCCATCTATCATCTCTTCGGTCTACCTACCTCATCCTCTCAACCTGCACTCAGCCGTGTTTGTATCTCATAAGCCTCTTACACTTGATAGTTGTAGCGAGCCATGCTTAGAGTGAACTTATAGAAGTAAAAAAGGTAAAGGTATCCCTGTAACAGGCCGTGGAGGCCCATAGGGTTGTGAGACGTTGGGGTTCACACATTTTCTAGACAATCGGCCCACAGATGGCGGTGAGGTTGTCAGCTTTACGCGCCGGCCGCCATTTACCATCAAGAATATTCCTGGTACTCATTTCTGTTAGAGGCTGAGTCGACCTCATGGCCACAATGATCTCATCGGGACTTGAACCCGCGACCTTCCGGCTTGTAGCATAGTGCCTCAATCAACTATGATACCTCGTTCCTTTACACAAAACTTATGCATATTCAAACTTACACATAATGACTCTTTCGTGACCACAACTCTGAAAACCTTAAATCCTACATGCATTTCCTGCTTGGTTTATTCTTCAACCCTGAAGAAGTAAGCGGCACGTTCCTCTGATACATCTGTTTCTTTTTCTTTTTTCACCTGACTACACGGCGTTATATCGCAGAAGGCAGAAATCGTCGTAACCATTCATCTGCCCTTGTGGACATGATCTATATACAGTCGGTAGGACTCCATGGACGGGGGATCAGCTCGTCACAAGGCCGCTACCTACACAATAGCACAACACGAACACAGAATAAACGCAAACAGACATTGCATCAAGTGGGATTCGAATCCACGATCCTAGTGTTCGCGAGGGCGAAGACTGTGCATGCATTAGGCCAATGTGATCGGTAAATCTTCATTAATATCGCTGTGAAAACCTCAGTTACTTTGTGAAAAATTACCCTTTAACTAATGTTACCCCATGTGAAATGACGGGCTAGCTGAAGTCCGCGGTGACACAGAAGGACACAGTTATGTCCCCCCCCCCCAAAACAACACCGACACCCGATATACTGTGATATGCACTGAACCTTGTCTGCGCAATTGCTCCGCCCACTTAACCCGGCGGGGCCACCTGTTCAGCCCCCACATGTTGGTTACATTTGCTTCTTCACTCGTCCCCATATTGTACACGTAATTAGACCGAAATTAATCGCATAAATCAATCACTGTAAAACAGCGGAAAGGCAAGCCATTTTGCAGTCATAAGTGGTTAATTTATTATGGACATAATTATTGGTGTTAGACGCTCTGCGGGGGATAGAGGTTCTTCTCTTCAGCACAGCGTCTGGACCAGCCTCCTAACCACTGGACATCAGGGCGTAAAGCTGACCACTCACCTCCATCTTGTAAAAGTAAAGTTGTGCCTGTGTTTATTGAATTAAGCACTATCTTATCTATCTACGGTTCTACAGCCCTTTATAGTACCTTGGCCCTTTTTTCAGTTTCTTGATCCTATACAGAGTCAGTATGATTCACTGGATGAGGGATCAGCCCATCGCAAGGTCGCTACCTACACGGAGAACAACAAAAATACAGAATAAAAGCATACAGACATTCATGCCTTGAGTTGGATTAGAATACACGATCCCAGTGTTCGAGGGGCGAAGACAGTTCACGCCTTACACCGCGCGGCCACTGTGATCGGCAAAATTGAGCACTATGCCAGGAAAATAGAGCTTAGTTCAGTTGGTAGGTAGGCAGTGAAGCGAAGACTTTATATATGATAATTAGAGTGTGTAATTCAGTAAGACTGTTATATTTTCTGTGTTAAAAACCGTTGCGAGGAAACGGCTAGTGGTGACTGTAATAGACTGAGTACACCAATCTGTGTGTGCCAATGATCTGTAAAGTGTAGTCACGAGTTTTGTGTATCACTCACTCACTCACTCACGGAACTCAACCGTGCTTCAGAAGCCTCCACTTGTGCAGTTAAACTCAAGAAATTTCCAGCATTTTATAGAACCCGGAGGCTCATTACCGTGTGCACAAGAGCCTTCCACTAGTCCCTATCCTGAGCCAGATCAATTCAATCCATACCATTCCGTCCTATCTCTCTAAGATCCATTTTAATATTGCTCACCCACCTATGTCTCGGTCTTCCCAGTGGTCTCTTTCCTTTTGGCTTTCCTATTAATATCCTATATGGATTCCTCTTCCCCCATTCGTGCTATATACCCTGCTCATCTCACCCTCCTTGACTTGAGAGTTGTGTGTATAAGCAGTCAATAAATGGAGGCACCAACCCAAACCCCGTCTATAGTCATCCATACACGCGACAGCATTCACACCAACTTTATGTGTGCGCAACCTTCTCTGCTGATGACGTCATCCGAATGAAATATAGACATTCATTTCACTTTCCATTCCCGTACGAATGTTACTCATTACGCAGGGCCCTCCTCTCTGCTGCAGCCTCATCTGTGACACTAATAATGAATATTATTACACCACCTCCGTCTAATTCTCGAATTACCTCGACAATAGCGCCATTCGGGCCATTTCATAGAGCCAGCTAACAAGCTGTTGAAACCCATAAGACAGACAAACATTAGCACTGTTATCTCGCTCGCCAATTCAGCGCCGTTCAGAACTGCGATTGGTTCGAAGTACTGAACTCGCCCAGGGCATGTAAACCATGGTTGGATGCTTCGGTAAATACGTACATCAGTTTCATGAGTTGGAGAGAAAAGGAGAATGCTGAAAGCTTTATAAGGAATATAAACCCTCCATCTTTGTGTGGCGTACAGTTTCTGATGCTGGCTACAGGGCATGCGCAACATTCGGCCGTAACTTGTCCATGACAGGGTGTAGACGAGCTAATATTCTAGCGTTCCCTTTGAGCTCCGTGCAACCGCGGGCCTCACACGTCAGCGGACCGGTGGCCAGGCGCTGCCCGCGGGCTACATAATAGGACAGACCATTTGACCCAGGGGTGACCAAACAGGGGCAGTTAACCACGTGCAAGGATTCAAAAAGCTGATACAGTAAAACAGTATGTATGTCAGATTGCTTCGCGATCATATGAGATGTGATATATCAGAACGCAACGGAACAGACTATTTGGCACAGGGGTGGTCAAACTAGGATCGGCAAACCATGAACACAATTGAAGAAGCTGTTTCATAGCAAAGCAATATTTGTTGAAGAGTCTGTCGCGGTTATGTGCGATGTGATGTTTCAGAGGGTGACAGACTAGGAAATTGGACAATGCAGGTAATATAGGGGCGGCCAAACGTGGACCAGGATCCAGTGCAATAAAGCTACTAATAAGTAGCTATAGAACAACAGTCACATTGCTATGCGAGTGGTGAAATATAAGACGCCACGCAATCAAGAAGGATACAATGCGACGCAGGGGTGACCAAACTAGGCTAAGTAATGTGGTTCTCGTTCGAACATCTAAGTCAGAAATTTGATAAGTCGTGCTCCAACCCATTATTGGATGAGTAGATTATCGTATAGGCACTTCTATACTGTTGCGTGTATAGCTGTTGCTTGGTAACGGAAGGTAAACGCGCCAACAATATCCGATATATAGCTAGGCAACCGCCCATAACGACAGTAGAGGAACTGGTAAAGCGTTCAGTCGGCCACTTCGTCTTAACGTCTTGAAATAAATAAAAGTTCTAACCCTGTCCCGCTTATAACCTATAGTCACGGACCACGTAGAAAACATAGCTCTTACTTTGTTGTTCTCCATCTGTTGCATTATTAAGCATCTGCTAACAACGAGAGTTGTTTCTTTGCCTTTTTTTTTCGCGGGAACGTGTTTACTGGGCCGTTGCCTAGAAACGGCCACGGTACATCCGCCAACCTCGTGGTCGTTGCATAGCGACATCTCTACACGCTACAATATAACTAAAAGTCTACAATTTCTAAATTCACAGCCTCATTAAATGTACAACGAATTTTGATATTTTAGATTTTTCACAGAGAAGATTATGAAAAATATTCTTCCGAAATGTGACGCTGTTCAGTCTGGTAACTCTTCGGACGAATGTATTTTCTCCATGTTCGAAGCGATACCTACTAAATAGACAAGTATTAAGAAAAAAGCCTAGTGCAATCTTGTAGCCTCTTGTACTTGTTCGGTTGGCTGATTGTACACCTTGAAGATGGAGACAGTGCGTTCCTCTGAATAGTCAGTGGGCATCTACCACACGATGTTACATCCCGTGAGACAATACCGTTCATAACATATTCTATTTCAGTTAAAATATGCAGACGTTACGCAGCTCTGTAAGACAAGGCAGCAGCGCTTTGCGAGGCGTTCACCCCATGTAGAGTGTAGTTCTCTCACACGGAAGATGACTCCTTTGAAGGGAGCCATATTTTTGTTATTACCTGAGTGCTGCTTCACCACGTGGCACATTCGTCTCATGTTGGGACGTATACACCTTCTTCTTAAAGCAGAAATAAAGAAAAAGTAACGTTTCCTGTCACACTTCCTGTGAGCAATTGCATGCGGTTTAGAAGGAACATACAGGGTGATTCTAAATTATTGTCCGGGTTTCCGTGGCCTATAATTCTCACCCCGGAAGCAAGAAAATAAAACTCCTTACGGAACATGAAAGTGTACAAGAAACAAACCCATCTTCTTGTCAGAGGGGATGTTACATAAGGATCATTACCGCAAATGTTAAGTTAAAAAGCTCTCTGGTCGTGATTCTCAAGAGGCCTGACGTCAAGACAAATTGATTGGCGTTAAACCGCCAGACATAAAGTAGCTCTGACTTTGACTTTTGTAGGAACAGATCGACTGGAGCATGAGCGAATCAGAACTAGGGGCTGTGAGCATCAAAAGAATTGAAGACTCAGTACGTGATTAGAAGATTTCGTCACAGTGAGACTGTTTTAATTCCGTTACCAGGACACGACTAGTGAAGATTGAGAATCCTAGTGAGTGTGTAACAGTAAACTGTAAGATCAGCGATAGAGCTATACTGATTGTAATTAATAGAGATTGTATAAGAGGTTAATAAATCCACTCAACCAATCCAGAACTCCCGTCTCCTACATCCGCAACCTGAGGACACGCCATGCCGTGGTGACAAGGGACCCACTTAACATGGACTTCCTTCCAAGTCCCTTCCACTTCATCATATATCTATCGTCTTTCCAGTCTACGGTATATAATCTAGTTACAGTGGGCGTCATAAAGTAACCCTCCCTGCACGACCACCAAACATCCCTGTAGGCCACAATATGGTACACGCCTCAGTTTCCTCGTGACGCGCTCTACACTGTTCGCCCACAAGACGCAAACAATGTGGTTATTCCCCTAAATTGCTCCTGATATTGGTTTGCGTTGGCAATCACCACCTCAAAGCAATGGTGCACTCGCTTTGCACCATATGTTTGCTCCCAAACGCAGCATATGGCTCTGTCCTGAGCTCCATGCCAGATCACCTCACACCTCAAACCAATTACTGTTAGCGACACAGCGTCGCTGTTGATTGGCTGGCGAGCCTGCTTCGGGCTTCCGAGTCTCGGTGGAGACAACGGCTATGCAGACCAGCAATTTTCGTGGCTTTTCTCAGGCTCTCAGAGCGAATGCTAAAATACCTAATACCATGGAGATGAGTCCTTCTTGAGAAGCTTCCAGTTGTTCAGCTAGTCAAGAATTCAATATTTTATGAAACTCGAAGATTCATTATCGAGTTCATAAGAGCCTTCCAGTTGGTCTCTATCCTAAGCCAGATCAATCCAATCCATATAAGCTCGCTCTGTTTCTCTAAGGTCTATTTTATTGTTAATCTCTAAACTAGATCTAAGTCTTCCTAGTGATTTCTTTCCTTCCTGATTTCCCACCAGAACTATGTATGCTACATTCCCTGCAAACCTCATCCTCCTTGACTTGACGAAGAGTACGAAACTGCCCACTATGCAAATTTCTCTAGTGTCCTATCCTTTTATCCCACTTCGGTCCAAACATTTTCCTCAGCACCCTGTTATCAACCTCAGTCTATGTTCTGCCCTTAGTATCAGAGATCAATTTTCACGCAACATTATAGTCTTGAATACTGTACGTACCATAACATACTCCAAAACTCTTTCCATACGCAGCCTTGGCAATTCATGACTCGAAATCATCACACAGAATAAGCTGTCTGGAAGTTATTCTTTAGACTTTTATTCAAGGGGTGATTTGTTCAAATCTCGGCCAGAACATCAATTATACTGAGGGGTTCCTTTCTTTTACTGAGTCCTTCTAGGCAAATATTTTGAGGGTATCTCGAGTATTGTAATATACCTTCTTTGCAAAATGGCTTTCAATTCATCCTGCAACTCGGCGACGTTTAAGAGGCGTGACCCAACTTAATGAATTTCAATATTCATAAGTTCAGAAACATTAGATAGATGTGGATTGGGTGGAACAGGGTTTCACGTACGCGCTCCCAACACCGCACCTTTACTGTGTTGAATCAATTGGTAAAATAAATTATTGCCTAACATTTATTTCGCTAGATGTACTAATGGTTCAAAAGAGTAGCATGGGGTTCGAGATCCACAGTTTGACCACCCCTGTTGTACAGTTTAGATACAAACGGTGTCATTAAGTAATCCCGACGGAGAGACATTCCAACATTTTACGCTCTACAAGTTTAGAAATCGCCAATAAATAACTCAAGAATAAAAAAATCAAAAAGCAATAACTGTCTCCTGTAATCACGTGTTTATGTAGTCGTGTGGCATGAAACGCCATTCACTTACTACAGTTAACATTTTCAGTAGATAAGTACGACTTTTAGCATACATGTGGAAAATAAAATATGCTTATAATATTCTGATTGGAGTAACTGGCGTAGATTAACGGACAGTCCACAAATAAAACTCAGCTTGAATTAATGTCTGGTGGAGTAAACTGGATTAAAATGGCTCACGATAATGTCAATGGCAGGTTACGCGAACACTATGGTGGAACTTCGGAAATATTCAAAACAGAAACATTATGACAAAATGAAAGTAAAGTCATCTATCCGGGGTTTGCGAGACTAATAAGAAAGATTTTGGAGTTGATGGTCGAATTTATTTGACCTTTACACAAATGGGCACATCAGTTTGCAAATCCCAATCTGACGCACTGTCACCTTCTTTGACCAGCCACTCTCGAATTCTGACTACACTTTACTGTTCCACTACATCGTTGTACTCCGTTCCCTCTTCTAACTATAACCTCTTATAACCCATTGGCACGAACACCAAGGAAAACACCTTTTATTGTCAAAAAATGAGTGTCTATTAGTCCGTTACCTAGCAACGAATATCCTCTTATTGTTTAGAGCGCGTGCTTCGGGAATGTGTTTATCGAGCCGTAGCCTAGCAATGGGCATATGCGTCACAGTAATTATTTCAGAACATTCTATTTTAAGAAAAAATCCTTGGTATGAATGGTCACGTTGGCTACACTGCTTCTGTAGCAAATCCTAAATATGTTACCAGATCCAGTTGGGAACTCTGACATTGCATCATTTTACCTTGATTTACCCTAACCCTATACAAGAAGCGCCTCTAACCTTCTACCACCCGATAAAGAAATTATAAATTGTTCCTAAGGGACTGTACATCCCTGGTTATATATAACGCCTATGTTAAAACGTTAACGGGGGCTGAAGGGTGGGTTTAGTTCGGTCGTTCGTGTGTAAGGAACGAGATTGCGAGAGGGAGGTTTGGGCGACTAAAGGGGTAGAATGGAATGGAGGGGTTGATATTCTGTGAGCCTCGTTTTGAAATTCTAGCACGTCAGGTCCCTGCCGGTACATAGAGTTGCATACTAAACGAGGATAGGGTAGGAGAGGTCTAGAAGCTAGGGCCTTTAGATGGGGTTTAATGAGAGCAGTTGGCATCCCTTGACGTTCAGCGGCCCCTTTACGGAATGGGGGGTGGGAGTAAACAGTAACTGACTGGCTACACGAAAATCCAAGCCCGCCATTTGACTGTAGATCCTGAGATTAAGAGGGAAATGCTATTTCGTCACTAATTTGAAGACCATGGCGGGCGGAACAAACGTGTTTATAGGGCGGATGTGACCTCAGTCTTAGAACAGTGCAATGTCGGAACTTGGCAAAAACGCTTTAGAACAAACGTCAGGAACTCTACTAAAAATGAACACAAATGTAATTAAGTACAAAGGAAGGAAGAAGAAGAATAAAAAGTACTCGAATGAAAGAAATAAGACATGAGGAAAGCAAAAGGGAAAAAACATATAGAGAAAAATTATAATACAGCTGTTCTGGGAAAAATTAATCGCCTGCTTCCCTTTGATAAGACACGAACCACACAGAAAACGATTCGTACAACAATTTTTTCACCAAGCCGTTGCCTAGCAACGATAGGGATATACACATACTGACACAGAGGTCTCCACTATTCCGACTTTCAGGAATTTGTTTCATACATACACGTACATAGACATAAAGACACCAAGGTGATATCATAAAACTTTTCTTTCGTTTTCTTCTCAACATAAGGAAAGAAGTCTAAAAAGAAAAAGGTATATGGAGTTTTGTAACAGATTATTTATAAGAGAGAAATGTGTAATGGTCTAAGTATTACGTGGCAGGTGAAATTAAACAGTTTTTCTTTTTGCTAGTGGGGTGGGACTAAGTCCCTTGTACTGCGGCCACTTCTGGCCTACTGTACCAGCCCCAGATGATAGGTGAGGGTGATTGTGGAGCAATTGGTGGAATGAAGATTGGCAGGGGAAACCGAAGTACTCGGAGAAAACCTGCCCCAGTGCCAGTTTGTCCACCACAAATCCCACTTGACCAGACCTGGTATCGAATCCGGGCCGGCGCGGTGGGAAGCCAGCGACTAACCGCTTGAGCTATGGCGCGGAAATTAAACAGTTAATGTATTTCCTGATTCAGAGGCTTCGCTTTCTCATAACGTTTCTTCAAGTATCAACTTCGCTGTTAATCCCGCCTAGGACTTAGTACTTTTGCAGCCAACAACTGCTTAACGTCTTCACCCCACTGGTATACAAGCTGTGACTCCAGTGCGCAGTATGTACAGGCGATACCGCAGTCGTAGGAACAACATTTGGTAGTGGCCTCGAGTGTGGTTCTAGACGTTTCTAGAATGACGGATAGTCACAGAGAAAAGGAACAAGGGAACAAGGGCAAAGATTTACACGTACGAACTAAAAGAGTGCTAAATAACATGTAAACCTGATGAAATAGAATAAAATAAAGACAAAGAACGAGAAGAGAAGGAAAGAGAGATGGGCAAAATTATGAAGAGAATTTATGTTCCGACGCAAAGTGTGAATTAAAGCATAAAAATGAAATTGACGCAAAAGTTCAATGAAAAAAAGTACAGTTATTGTGTTTCTGGACATAAAGCATTGTGCTACTTTTTTTGTCTAAAACACACAAAGTTTCAGAGCCTGTATTCCGTCTCCGTCCTCAGGTGGAACCTGCTCAGAAACACAATAATTGTATTCATATACCATCGTCACAGACTTTTAGATATAAAAGTACAGTGAAGCTGGAAATGAAAGTGGACACATAAAATTAAGGGACAAAGAGAAGGATTTCCAGCTGCTTCTATGTTAATTACGCCGAATTAACAAAATGAATAACACAAAGCGAGAAGTCTTCGGTTTATAGTTGGGAAGTTCCTGGTTCGGTTCTCGGCAAACACAGCGATATTATCCTGATCGATGTTTCTTTATATACAAAACTATAATTTTGCCTGTGGTTCTGTATGAGTGTGAAACTTGGTCTCTGACATTAAGGGAGGAACATAGACTGAGGGTGTTTGAGAACAGGGTGCTGAGGAGAATATTTGGACCGAAGAGAGATGAAGTGACAGGAGGTTGGAGAAAACTGCATAATGAGGAGCTTCATAACTTGTACTCTTCTCCAAGTATAATTAGAATGATCAAGTCAAGGACGATGAGGTGGGCAGGTTATGTAGCGCGAATGGGGGAGAAGAGAAATGCATGTAGGATATTGGTGGGAAAACCAGAAGGAAAGAGACCACTAGAAAGACCAATGGACAATATTAAAATGGATCTTAGAGAAATAGGATGGGATGGTATTAATTGGATTGATCTGGCTCAGGATAGGGACCAGTGGAGGGCTTTTGTCAAGACAGTAATGAATCCTCGGGTTCTATAAAATGCAGGGAAGTTCTCGAGTAGCTGCACAACTGGCGGCTTCTCAAGAAGGGCTCAACTCCATGAGTGAGTGAAGTTTCTTCATGGTTTTCTTCGGTCCCTCCACATAAACGTCGATATAAGACCAATAATTTGTCTATGATTGCTTCCTTCTAGTTCGTTATATCATTCGGTCAGTACAGCTGTTGCCTGTGTTTGTGCGTCACTTAGCGACGCCTGCAGTATCGACGTCGACGCCGGCTGAACGATGAAATGGAAAAGATTTTTAAAGAAGCGCCGTGACCTCACAGTGACAGAATCCTTGTAAACGCCTAGAATGGCTGATGAAAACCACGAAAACATCATCAATGTTATCCGGTGTCCCGTTCAGGATTCGAACTCAGCAGCTACCGAATACAAATCTGAGATCATCTCGAGAAGCCGCCAGTCGCTCAGTCATTCAAGTATTTTCCAAACTTTTATGGAACCCGAATATTCATTAAAGCGTTCACAAAAGCCCTTCATTTGTCCGCATCAATCCAATCTATACCACCCCATTCTATCTTTCTAAGACTCCAATCTAATAATATCCTCCCTATACGTTTACGTCTATTTGTCTCTTTCCTTCTGCCTTTCCCATCAAAATCCTCTACACCTTTCGTTTCTCTCCGATGCGTGCTATCTACTCTGCCAATCTCATCCTCTTTGAATGCAAATCTATCTCTAGACCAAAATATTAATTCTGAGTTCCTGCTATAGTCGTTAAGTAAAAATCAAATAATGCATATTTATTAGGGGACTCCCAGGCGATTTTTTCCTTTAATTAGCTGAATATGCAATTCGTTGAAAAATAACCCAAGTAATACCTTGTAAGTGAGCCGCGATAGCTCAGTCGGTATAGCGACTGGCTATAGGCTGGACGATTAAGGGGTCGCAATTCGAGTCCCGGTACGGTCAAGAATTTTTTCTTCTTACCGTCGTCCAGACCGGCTCTGGGGTCCACCCTATCCAGTGGGTAGCGGGGGCTCTTTCCCCGGAGATAAAACGGTCGGGGCGTGAAGATGACCACTCACATCCAGCTAATGTCGAGGTCAAGAAAATGTGGATCTATACATCCACTCCGCCATACGCCTTCACAGCGTTGTGGTTAATTTGTTAAGCACAGGGACAATTCCTTCAACTTCACTCCCAAATTTCGAGTCTCTCTTGGATCTGGTGTGTCTGGGACAGCGGCAAGAGTTGGCGTCGTCAGAAAATTGGTTCGTGATCAATAAGAAAATTGGGTTGCGAGTGGCGAGCTCGGGATATGATGACGAAACCAAAATACTTAAGTGCATGCGACGAAACACAATAAAGGAATTCTACAGTCAGTGGCAAGGGCCGCAGTATACACGGCGCAAATGCAAATGGACCTCACAAGCAAGAAGTTACGTTCCTCTAGCATCTCCACCCCATCTCCCACTCCTCGCAGTCACTCTCCCATTTCCAGCCATGCTCAGGGATGTGACGCCGCGTAGTCTTGTAGCTGAACACCGAAGTTTCGAAAAAAAATACTACCTCCATCTTCGGGGTTGATTTGTGTAAATTCAGGGGCTGGTTCGGGCAAGTCCAGAACTCACGGTGCACTGAGGCCTACCCCTCGAGGCATTCATACTGTCCTAACATCGAACCGCGTCTGAGCCCCTAACCAGATTATGACGTATAGCTAACACTTGCGATTTCTGTCTAAGAGACAGATAACAATATCCAAGGGGAATGGACTAGGAAGGAGTCGGTGCAGGCCAGCGAGGAAGATGGGCAGTAAGGTAAAGGCAAAGTTTCACATGTGCTTCACTAATAAACACTATGACATGACGGCGTACAGGGGGTGAATATATAAATTCTTGCATTTAGCAGTAGATAGACATGAATGGTCCGCTTCACGCCCTGGCCGCTTTATCTCCAGGGAAAGAAACCCCGGTACCCATTGGAGAGGGGACTGGGAAGACAACAGAACAGGCCTGGATAACATCTAGAGAACCTCCCTGGGTTCGAACTCCGATCCNGCTTCACGCCCTGGCCGCTTTATCCCCAGGGGAAAGAGACCCCGGTACCCATTGGATAGGGGACTGGGAAAACCAGAGAACAGGCCTGGATAACATCTAGAGAACCTCCCTGGGCTCGAACTCCGAACATCCAGCCTTTAGCCAGCCGCTATACCGACTGAGCTCAGTTCTGTTACTCCTTCAATCCATCCATCCGTCCATATGGACCAAATTCGTGAGGTTGTTAACAACTTTCCACGTGAAGCTACGCGCTGCCAAGTTCAAGACAATCCTCATTACAATGAAAATGAAGCATCGAACGCCAGCCGCAACTGAGGCACCTCAACACTTTCTTTATAAAAATATTCCGAAACGGCGGGGCGATGCGGATAATACCGTGATACAGGGTGAAGGAATCAGAAAGGGGAGTGTTTGCGCACGAGAGAAGACTCGCCACATTCCACCTCGAGAATTCTAACATATCCCCCCAAATTCACCCCTCAGCCCCTAGAAACCCCACAACCTTATTGTTCCTCTGCATGTTATGGCTTCTGTAAGACAGTCTTATTATATTTCTGTGTGTATGTGGTACAGTCGGAGCCTGCCAACCTGTACGGGAAGACCGGCACTGTACGCAGTATTCCTACCCAGAGACTGAAATATGAACCAGGTATGCGGATAGAATCCAAGACAGTTTATCTCGCCGTTATGACAGTCGATTTTTATAACAGAATTTTAACTCTTTAAAGCACAACGGTTAATGTATGCACCACCGAATATTGGAAAACCTATATTCTGACAACCACACCGCCATCTGTGAGCCGACTGTCTAGAAAATGTGGGAGCCTCGATGTCTCACAAAGCTATGGGCCTCCATGGCCTGTAACAGGGATAGCTTTCCTACACCCCTGGGGTCGACTCAGCCTTTAACAGAAATGAGTACCAGGAATCTTCCTGGAGTTTAAAGAACTGCCGGCGCGTAAGGCTAACAATCTTACCGCCATCTGTGAGCCGACTGCCTAGAAAATGTGGGAGCCTCGACGTCTTAGAACTCTGTGGGCCTCCATATTCTGTTTACAGGGATAGCTTTTCCTTACATTCTGAACACAATATATTTATGGGTTTCATGTAACTCGCAAAATAAACAATAGTTTTCTCCCTTAACTGTATAAAACGGATATACACTGTGTTTACTGCGAGGTAGGTAATGGATTTTTAAATCTTAACGTAGAAGAAATTTGTACTTCAAACCGTCACAAATTCCGGCTGTGCATGAAATGCATCTGATGTTTCGATGTGATCGGTTCTGCGAGACTTGAGCTAGACCTCCACTTCTCTATACGTCGCTCCTAGATCGGTGTTCAATTAATTAAGCATAGGAATATTGCTTCCTTCCACAGGATTATTTCCTTAACGTAATATGTCACGAATTTCCCGGCTTTCCTGATATGGAATTAACACAAATTTATTCGGTTACATAAAGTAGGGAGTCGGGATAGCTCAGTCAGTATGGTGACAGGAGACGAACTGGATGGAAGGGGCTGGAATCCCGGCATGGACAAGATTGTTCTTATAGTCGAGAACGGCTCTTGGGGCCTCGCAGCCTCCTATCCAATGGGTGCCAGAGGCTCTTTCCCGGGGGTTTGCTAAAGTCAAGAATGTTGGGGCTATATCTGCACTCCCCAATAGGTTTTCATGGCGTAATGTTTAGTTAACTAAGCACAGGGACAGCTTTAGCTTTTACATAAAGCGACAACGAAGTGAGATGTGCCCTTGTTACTCATTGCACCTCCCTCTCTTTTTCTCGTCAGTTGCTCTCACCGCGAAATCTGAAATCATGTTCTGGAACTCGTGACCCCCGCTGGTGTCCAAACACGAGAGACCGAGCCAATTACTGAAGCCAGCAGTCAGCGGTAGGACGCTCGCTTATTGATCCTGGAGCGATTCCAGCCCGAGGTGTCAGAAGAGTTACCACTGCTGGCACCAGCCGAAGAGGGAAGTCACCCGTCGATAAATAACGTCCATTTAAGGCACCGGAGACAGAACAGGATCGGCATTACAGATTTCTTCACTCTTTTACTACTGCGACACGGCAGCTGAAAGTCTGGAATAATGGAACCAGAAGAAATTGTCCTCCGTTAGGTAACGGCTCAATAAACACGCATCGCAGTAACGGAAATGCAGACGATAATAAACGATATTTTATGAAAGTGTTCTCTATGTGGTCCGTTCCGAGGCTATCTAACGAGAACCTACAGGACAAAGAGAGAGAGAGAGTCATAATGTGTAGAGGCAAGGTCGAATACCTCCACCGTAGCCCTGCGAATCGTAGGAGAAGTAAAAGGAACCCAGTGGCTGGAGTATAATTATGTCACCTTGTTCCTGGGGGGTATAAATACGGGGTCCTGACTCTACAGGTTGGGGGAGTCTCGAATCGGAGATAGTAAAATGTGGTCATGAGACCTGCGGGACTCTGACCTGAGAATGACTGCGCTGGCGAGAACCAGCAGCAATTGTAAATGACAGACCCGTCTGCAACCACCTGCTCAAGCTGGTTCCTCGTTCGTGGATTTTTTACCCTGAAGATGGAGGCGATATATTCCTCCGAAACATCGATTCATACAAGATCAACATGGCGCCACATCACAGAAGATGACATTCTTTATAGAGACCGACGTGAAAAAATACCCCAAAACTTACATTAAGCCCTAAGACACAAATTTAAAAGCACCTTCAAAGGACAGTTTGCTAAGTAGGTTACAGTCGCACGTCACGTGACAAGAACATTGCTTTCTGGATTGGCTACTTTGACAACGAACAACGATCAAATATATCACAGAGCTGTTCGTATAAAGTAAAGTTGTCGCTGTGCTTAATTAAGCCCCAAGCCATGAAGAAGTATAGGCGTGGCGGGGTGTGAAATATAGCTTCATGGTTTCTTAACATCGGTGTCGGATAGGGGTGAGTGGCTATTTTCACCCCAAGGCATCTTCACACCCGGTACTCGTTGGATACGAGACTGGGCAGCCCACAGAGTCTGGACGCTGTGGAAAAGAAAAACGCCTTTTATTCCTAGCGGGACTCGAAACCAGATTCTTCGGTCGTGCAGCCAGTAGCTCATATTGTATACTGACAGAAGTATCCGTGAGCCTGAATTTTTCATACGCTTCTCTGGTTAGTTTTTTTGTGGGTTACTGTACGAAAATATCAGCAGAAAGACTACACGGCGTCACATGGGAGGATGACAGACGGATAATGAATTATAAAGGATCTATGAGCGAGAGTCGGAAAACAGGTCACAAATGGATATAAAACGTAAAACATGACATTTGAACCTGGAAAAAAAAAAAAATTATTTCCACCAACACCGATACACTTGACCCATTGCTTTATCAATGCTTCGAAATCGGCAGCATGAAAGTCTTTTGACTGTTTCATCAGTCATTTCTGCACCTCCGTGTCAACCTCTTGGCCATCAGCGGCAAAGTTCACCACGCAGCTGTGAACCTCTTACACGACAAATATTTCCAACCGCAAACATTTCCAACCGCAAACAGGTAATATTTCTTTATGAATATCCTTTGCACTGAGTCATTTTACCCAGAAAAAGAGCAAAACAGAACACTGCTCTTCAGTAAAACACTCCTCAAACATGGACGCCATTTTGACTACTGAAACCAGCCTCTGAACTTGCACATGCGAGTCTGCTACGTAGACGGTCACGAAGCTGGACTGTGCTGCTATCTAGTGATACCTATATGCAATACAGCCGTTTTACTTCCATTTGTGACCTATTTACTGACTCTCCCTCGTAGGAAGAAGAGGTGAACTTGTCATATTACTACCCTGGGATATTCCCCAGTATGTTGAGCAAAACTACAGCACTCCTCAGTCACGGTAGCCAGCGAGATTCGAACCAACCTCCAAAATGTGTGTGGAGTGTTCTTTGGCAACCCGCTCTGTTTATTACCCCTTGCACAGGTGCGGCATATATGTATCTGCAACTCATGCCCGTAACAAAAATATTTAAAGAAATTCAATGATGAGATTTCGAAAATCTTGTGTATGTTATTCCGAAATTATTTCAGCTCAAATACGAATGAATTTGAGGGCTATATGTTGCGTATATGTGATATCTGTTCCTATGCTTAACTAATTAAGCACTACCCCATGAAGACGTATGGGGAGTGGACGTATAGATCCATGTATTCTTCAGCTCAGCTATAGTTGGAGGTGAGTGGTCAATTTCACGCCCCGGGCGGTTTAGCTCTTGGAAAACAGCCCCAAGTACCCACTGAATGGGACTGGGTGGGCCCCAGAGCCGGTCTAGACAACGTGGAGGGAAGAAAAATCTTGCTCCCACCGGGACTTGAACTTCGACCTTCGGCCGTCTATCCCGTAGTGTCGTCGCTATACTGACTGAGCTGTCGCGGCTCGCTGTCTGCTATATGTGACTTGCAATAGTAATACTAAATAAATAAAAGAAAATTTCGTTATTAATACAATTAAAGTAATACTGAGTTAATTATTTCTGTTGAAGTAGTTCCTTCCTTTATTGCGCCTTAACAAAGATTTCATTTACTGGTCACTGCTTCGCGAAACAGAAAGTCCGTAAGCCAATACGCGCCGTTCTTACAAGTGAGAGGCCTCCCCCGCCCCAGCGCCAGGAATGCTGCGGATTAGTAGAGAAGCTCCCACGGGTAAAGCGAGGAATGGAAGGAATGGGCGAGACTCGATGACAAAAATACCGAGTAAGGGACAATATAGTAAAAAGCAATAAGCGAAAATAAATTAAGCGAGCCGAAATTCCTTCAAAGGAATGTGGAAGATCATTAAATTTTTGCCATCAATTTCTGGGTAGAAGTGAGTTAATATGACTTCTAATTGCATTCATCTGTGGCGGAATGCAATAACGGACCCTGTGGTCTGGAACAGAGTTGTCATGTAACTCCAGCACAACCAAGTGTTCGACATATTCCATGTCCAAAACATCTCTGAGGGTGCGTCATAATCTTATAGTGACGTAGTCGTTACGTCATTAATAGAAGGTTATAAGACTCATACTGTGGCGTGTAGACCCGTTGCTAGGCAAAGCCGGTGAAATATTTGATTATACAACAGCCGCTGCCAGGTAACAGCTCCTCCAATAGATACGAAAGCAAAAATTCCACTTCAATCAGAGCAGTGGTGTTTTCTACGCGGTCAGTGCCGAGATGTTATAAGCAAGGTAATTTAGGAGCTGGAGTTAATGAGGAGTTAGGTGGTGAATTAGTTGTGATCTATTGCTTTGAGAATCCGGTAGGTGAGGTCGGGGACAGTTCGGGGACCCAGAGGAAAGGGAACGTCCGTCGACGAAAGCCGCTACCAAGCAACGGCTAATGAAGACTAATAATCTGCGAAGACATAGTGCGTCATATAATGAATTATGTAGAGTGGTGACGAGTTGTGTACGTGTATAATAAATTGGATTACCAATTGAAACCCCGTCTATAGTCACACTCATACACGTAACAATAAGATAAGAACGAAAATCATCACATTAAGAGATATCGTTGAACAGAAATGAGTTTTCGAAGCTTCCTTCAGATCTATCGCCACTGTTCTACAATTTGTAATGAACAACCGATTGAGGATGAAGTTATTTTTGCTAGTGGGGTGGGACTAAGTCCCTTGTACTGCGGCCACTTCTGGCCTATTGTACCAGCCCCAGATGTAAGGTGAGGGTGATTGTGGAGCAATTGGTGGAATGAAGATTGGCAGGGGAAACCGAAGTACTCGGAGAAAACCTGCCCCAGCGCCACTTTGTCCACAACAAATCCCACTTGACCAGACCCAGGATCGAACCCGGGCCGCCGCGGTGGGAAGCCAGCGACTAACCGCTTGAGCTATGGCGCGGCCCGAGGACCCAGTTAGTCTCCTCGTTTAGAATGGACCAAGCGGTCTCGACATACAGGTTCCGGTATGTCACCACACAAAATGGTGCGGCTTCCTACTCCAGCACGCCAAAAGAAGCTCTTCATTGTGTAGCTAGAACTCACATCGTGCACGGAGCGGGCTTTGTACGCTCTTACACTGGGACCTCGGTCAAGTTCCCATCCCTCAGTTACAGTACGGGGTGCACACAATCGCGGTTGGTTCATTGCAGACTACACAGCCAAACATCTAGCTGGAAAATATGAAGTTTCAAAGCCGCTAATCCTCCCCCCTCCCTCCAACACCCTTCTCGGGCTTTCAAGTATCCGCTTTTAGAAAGGTTTCCCCACAACATTTCTGTTCTTGATTCGTGATTTTCACGGGGTAAACTTAAAAGCTGAAGTTGCTCCTGTGCTTAACTAATTGAACTCCACGCCGTTAAAACGTATGGGGGAGTGGAGGTACTTTTTCTCCCACTCTATGGTTTTACAGCCTTTGGCTGTAATAGAATAGACATACAGACACCCATGCTTCGAGTGGAATTCGAACCCATGACCCAAGTATTCCAGCGGGCGAAGACGGTCCAGGCTTAGACCGCGCGGACACTGTGATCGGCGGGAGAGGAGGTATAGCTCCAGCATTCTTAATCTCGAGGCTGTGGCCGCGCCATAGCTCAAGCGGTCAGTCGCTGGCTTCCCACCGCGGCGGCCCGGGTTCGATTCCCGGTCTTGTAAAGTGGGATTTGTGGCGGACAAATTGGCGCTGGGGCAGGTTTTCTCCGAGTACTTCGGTTTCCCCTGCCAATCTTCATTCCACCAATTGCTCCACAGTCACCCTCACCTATCATCTGGGGCTGGTACAACAGGCCAGAAGTGGCCGCAATACAAGGGACTTAGTCCCACCGCACTAGCAATAAGAAAAAACTCGAGGCTACACGGAGGTGAGTGGTAAGCTTCACGCCTCTTTCGCTTTATCCCCAGGGAAACAGCCCCATCTATGAATTGTATAGGAGACCGGGTGGTCCCAGAGCCGGTTTTGACACTATAGAACAGAGCAAATCTCTTGTCTCTATTAGGAATCAAACCCCGACCCCTCAGTCGTTCTGCCCATAGCGCAGTCGCAATGCCGACTGAGGTATCACGAGTTCAGCTGACCTCGGGTGACAGTGTGAAATAACTTCATTAAAATTACAGGTATCGTTAAGTTACGAGCCAAAACCGTAAAAGCAAGCCACATTTCAGTTTCCATTACATCTATAATTAATGGGGTTACTGTGTTCATGTTGTGACGAAACCAATCATTCGTAAAATTATACGGGCTATAAATCTTTTTAAATATTGCACACGCACACATATGCCTTCTTTCTAAATGCTTGTACCAAAATCTAAACGTGGTAAACAAATTTTATGTGATGAAGCACGCTTTTCAAGTTAATTTATTTGTAATTAATAATGTTTTTTAATATATAATCACCACTGAAATTTAATAAATTAAAACTAAAAGTTACAAAAAACCCGGTAGCCAATATAATTCCCTGTATATATCATAAAGATATTTTAATTAATAAAAAGCAGTAATAACATTTGCAAACTGCGATTCTATCGACAACGGTGTTACGTGTACATGAATTATTTAGCCGCAGTTACGTTCAGCAGATTGGTATTAAAAACTGCATAGACACACAGGTCACATTACATCTACAGGGTGTTCAATAAAAGCGAGAAAGTTTCGGATTATATGAATGCCACTGTGTCACTGTATGGCGTGTCTAGTTGTGAATATATTCACTTCTGCCTCTAAATAGTGTGCATAGACACACAGGTCACGTTACATCTACAGGGTGTTCAATAAAAGCGAGAAAGTGTTTCGGATTATATGAATGCCATTGCGTCACTGTATGGCGTGTCTAGTTGTGAATATATTCACTTCTGCCTCTAAATAGTGTGCATAGACACACAGGTCACGTTACATCTACAGGGTGTTCAATAAAAGCGAGAAAGAGTTTCGGATTATATGAATGCCATTGCGTCACTGTATGGCGTGTCTCTTGTGAATATATCCACTTCCGCCTCTAAATAGTGTGCACAGACACACAGGTCACGTTACATCTACAGGATGTTCAATAAAAGCGAGAAAGAGTTTCGGATTATATGAATGCCACTGTGTCACTGTATGGCGTGTCTCTTGTGAATATATCCACTTCTGCCTCTAAATAGTGTGCATAGACACACAGGTCACGTTACATCTACAGGGTGTTCAATAAAAGCGATAAAGAGTTTCGGATTACACGAATTCCACTGCGTTACTGTATGGCGTGTCTCTTGTGAATATATTCACTTCTTCCTCTGAATCCAACAAATGAAGCGAAACGAAAGCTCTGGCTTCTGTAGAACCCGAAAGTTCATTAGTATTTTACGAGGAATCAAACTAATTCAAACAACGAACATTACTGCGTAGGACTGGGGGTTCGCGCCGCAGCTGTGGTTATGAAGAGTCCTATCTTATGAAATATAAGGCCATATATTGCGTTGAAAGTCAACAGACGTTTCGGAGGAACATGTCACTTACATATTCAGGGCGGAAGAATAAGCCAAGCAAGAAACCAGCAGTGCAGCACGCTAGATGTGCTTAACTAATTAAGCACTACACCATGAAGGCGTATGGGGGAGTGGATGTACAGATCCATATTTTCTTGATCTCGGCATTAGTTGGAGGTCAGTGGTCAACTACACACCCCAGCCGCTTAACCCCCTGGGAAGGAGCCCCCGGTACCCATTGGATAAGGGTTTGGGTGGACCCCCAGAGCCGATCTGAACGTTATAGAGAAGAGAAAATTCTTGACCCTACTGGGACTCGAACTTCGACCTCTTGGTCTTCCAGCCCGTAGTTAGTCGTTATACCGACTGAGCTATCCCTGCTTATGATCAGCTTCATGTACCGGCCACTTAAAGGTCCGGCTAAAGGGCCCCAGATACAGAAGAGATAGGCTGGGTGGGCACCCAAAGTCGATCTGAGAATGTGGAGTAAATAAATCGAGCCCCGACTGCTCTGTCGTGTAGCGCATAGTATAGTCTCTATACTGCCCGCTCTTGCTCCAAAATGCACTGCCATTACCTGAACTGAATTACATCACTGGTTCAGTTCAGAGTCTTCTCAGGGCCCAAATTCAGTATTTGCTACCTTTTTAGTTACTATCAAACTAACTAACTCCATGGAGCTCAGCCCTTCTTAAGAAGCCGCCAATTGTGCTGCTACGGAAGAACTTCCCAGCATTTTATAGGACAAGTAGGTTCATTGCCGTGTTCACAAGAGCCCTACACTGGTCCCTATCCTGAGCCAGATCAATTCAATTCATACCATTCCGTCCCATCTCTCTAAGATACATTTTAATATTGTCCACCCATCTACGTCTTTGTCTTCCCAGTGGTCTTCTGACTTTTCCGCTAAAATCCTCCATGTATTACTCTTCTCTCCCATACGTGCTACATGCCATGCCCACCTCATCCTCTTTGACTTGATCAATATAATTATACTTGGAGAAGAGTACAAGTTATGAAGCTCCTCATTATGCAGTTTTCTCCAACCTCCTGTCACTTCATCTCTCTTCGGCCCAAATATTCTCCTCAGCACCCTGTTCTCAAACACCCTCAGTCTATGTTCCTCCCTTAATGTCAGAGACCAAGTTCCACACTCATACAGAACCACAGACAAAATTATTTAATCTTGTTATCTGGATAAAAAAAAAAGATTTGGATTGCAAAGATTGGACGTCAAGGTCATTGTAACGCATCCGAAAACTGTATACCACCCCTTTCCATTTTTGTGAAATCCAATAAAATTTATTACAGATTATGAGACATTGTTTGTCTCTTAACTAACAGGCAGCATTATTATTGAAATAATCGTAATTCTGCGTTTAAAATATTAAATAACATAATCCCTGTACACAAGTTAATGAACGTGTATTGTGTTTCAAACTAATTACAGTTGCATTTCTCTACCATATATGAACATATACATATCGTAATGAACTCATTTCAAATTAATTTACAAAAAGGAATTAACATTATTTGTTATTTTAATTACAGCAAACAAGCTGAGGCTGTGCGGAGCCCAGGTTACGATTGGATTACCAAAGGGTCAGAATTTCAATTCCCTGCCGGGATCAAATATTTTATTTTTTTAGAGCGTCCATACCTATTGTAGCTTCCACGTATTCTCCTACACAGTGCAGAGAGGCCCCAGAATATGTATATATATTTTAATATAGGTTTTCTGTAGACACAGCCACAACGTCGAACCCAAATCTAATGTGATAATATAGTGTGATAGTCTCTTAAAAGATGGCGTCAGTGACATTAATGCCTGAGCCACCTTATCGAAAGGAAGAATAACGAAAGAAAATTGCGGTGGAAATTTGTGTATATATTTGGGGGGAGCTAAAGCGGTCGGGGATTGAAGCTAACTCATCTTCAGTTGGCACCGAGGTTTATAACTCATGGAGGTTACTTCCTTTCCACCATACATCTTCATGGCGTGGGACTTATTTCGCACATCGACAACTATACTGTTTATAGAGGCTTCTCGGTACTCAGATTGCGATAAGGGCGATAGGGGGCGTGGAGATAAGTACTCATCTCCACTTACTGGTCTGCGACGTAAAGTTTTCAGCCAGTGACGAGAATTAGTGGCGCTGATGCGATAGCTGATTGCAGAGTGCGAGGGGAAGCGAGTGCGCCATGTACACACTGCAGAAACCTGTCCCTCCCTCTAATCTTCACCTTCGTCTTGCGCACTTCGCGTTTAAAGTTTCCGTAGTCGCACTGTACTCCACAGTATTAATGAAAGCATTTGTACCAGACTGGAGTACAGGTTACCTTGGCGTTAGAAGTTCCCTTGGGAAAGTTTAGTGCGTATCTTTGGGGACCGCTACGTCTCATGACAGACGTGGGAAAACAGATTCCACATAGCGCATGTATTTGTGAAGTGCTTTAGAAATCAACGTTTTACTTTCTTCGCTTCCAAAAAATTATATATTCTGATTCAAATGACTTATCCTTCGGCTGCAAATCAGTTTAAAATGTAATACGTGTTACGCATCATTTCTGTCAGCCTCTGTCAGGAATTCGATGCGTCATGACCGTTGCTAATGTCACCTGTCAGCTTATATATGTGTGTATATATCATACGGCAGAGCTCTAGACGGACAGACAGATGCATTGAAGTTCGACGGATGCAAATAAATGGTGCAGTAATTCAGGGGTTACCAAACGTCATTCAGCAAACACCTTCAATCAGAATTCGTGTGGGTTTTCTCTTAAATTTCTGTCTCTCTTTCATCGTCCTCTGTTGGCTATCGTGACTTGAGATTTGTGATTTTCCTCAGCCGCTCTAAGCAAATGCCTGGCTAGTAACTTTATTAGGCCAGCTGAGCTGTCACATACATTTAGTGCTGAGGTTAATATTTATGGAACAAATTGTATTATGTTTCTGGACATTATCCATCGCCCTGTTTGTATTTCGGTGAGCCGGGGTTGCGCAGTCGGTATAGCGACTGGCTACGGGCTGGACCACCGAGGGGTTAGAGTTCGAGTCCCGGTAGGTTCAGAATTCTCTTCTCCATATCGTCCAGACCGGCTTCGAGGCCAACCCAGCTTCCTATCCAATGCGTACCGTGGAATTTTCCCCGGGGGTAAAGTGGCAGGGGCATGAAGCTGACCACTCACATCCATCTAGTGCCGAGTTCAAGAAAATGTGGATCTATACATCCATTTTTGCATAAGCCTTCATGGCGTAGTGCTTAATTAGTTAAACACGGGGACAACTTTACCATTTTACTTTGCCTGTTTATATTTCAAAACACAACATTCCGAAGACTGGATTATGTCTCCGTCTTCAGGTAAAATCTACTCAGTTTGTCGTAATCGATAGAGCTAGTCCCTATCTGCGGACACCTGTACCAGCACCAAGATGGGGTATACAAGCCAAGCACAACACAAGCCGTCTGCGAGAGCTAAGACGAAACATTAAAATATTAGCAAAAACTGTACACGTATGAGGCCTTGCACCAGAGAACTATTACGATATAAATCATCGCTGGAGAGATGAAGTTCTCTGTATGGCACCAACATAAGAAAAATATTTTTTCTCGCTCAATCTACGCTGGAAGGAGTTACACTTATGTTTTACTTCTGCTGTGATAACGGGAGTCCACATGGGAGAGACGTCAAAACTGAGTTAACTATTCGGATGGGCTATCAGAAATATGTGGCGCCATGCCTCCACACCCACACGTGTCCATGGCTTGGTACCCAAGTAGCTAAGCACAAGTGTAGCTCTACCTGCGCATTCACGGGCACCCTTTTCTTTACAGGATAAAGGCAGCAAACCGGTTGTCAGAATAAGGTAAATATACCTCTTATCTATTAAAATATTGAAACTTTGCATGTCTGATTCAAGGAGGTTAAGTATAGTTTGCTAGATAACTGTCAATATTCCTCACGAACTGTCTCCTTATTCAGGGTACAAAGTTGGTTTTCCAGTGTTTCATTAAGCATGACTTCATAAGACGCATGGGACAATGAGACAGAACTATACGGCTTTTTTATTCTGGCTACTGAATGGAGGTGAGTGATCGGTTTCACGTTCCGGCAGCTGTAACTCCGGGGAAGGAGCGTCCGGTATGAGTCAGAAACCAAACTAGATAGAAAAAAAGTAAAGCGAATTACAGCAGAGGAAAGTACTTTGAAGATTATACTCTTCTGCGATATAACGTGTAGTTTGGTAGATATTTACAAACATTTCGAATAAACCTGCTACCTCTATCTTCAGGGTAAAACAGTAAAGTTTTGCCTCTGCTTAATTAATCATCACACCATGAAGACGTACAGAAAATGGCACATATTTTGAGAAGTAGCACCAAATAGAATGGCGAGGTTCACGCTCCAGCCACATAACCCTAGAGGAGTAAGTTCCCATTAAACATTAGAATAAACGCTATGCGGACCCAAAGCCGGTTTGAACGCTGTAACGAAAAGAGGAATTCCTGTTCTTCCAGGAATCGAACCCCTGTCGTATAGTCCGTGGTCCCTGGTTAACATACTGAGGAGTTATCCATAGTCCATATATTTTTCGATTACGGTGTGTGTATAGGGGAATATACTTTCGTAATATACAGAGAAAAATGTCTGTAGCGAGTTTCGCTTCTCGTAATTAAATTTATAAACCAGCAAACTGCATAATGAGGAGCTTCATAACTTGTACTCTTCTCCAAGTATAATTAGAATGATCAGGCCATGGAGATGAGGTGGGCAGGGCATGTAGCACGAATGGGTGAGACGAGGAATGCATATAGGATATTGGTGGGGAAGCCAGAAGGAAAGAGACCTCTGGGAAGACGAAGACGTAGGTGAGTGGACAATATTAAAATGGATCTTAGGGCGACAGGATGGTATGGACTGGATTGATCTGGCTCAGGATAGGTACCAGTGGAGGGCTCTTGTGAACACGGTAATGAACCTTCGAGTTCCAAAAAATGCTGGGAAATTCTTGAGTAGCTGCAAAATACACATATTGAGGTTCTGAAGAAGGGCACAGGTCCATGAGTGAGTGAACAGCAGCAGTGAAATAATATAGACAATAAAACTGAACGCTGCTGTCGAGTGGTAACATATCTTTGTCTTCAGAAGTAACGGGTTCAAATCTGGGGTTTCTCCAATAACCTTTACAGAAAATGAAACAGGTCACGACCAATTCCCTCCAAATCTTTTCAAATTCAATATTCGCTAACCATCACTATGCAGACTGAGCTACTGACAGCGACGTTAAGAGGGCTAATGAAGTGCTCGTTAACAGATTAGAGTGAATTCGGAAACAGCGTCGCTTGTATGACGTTGCATCCTGTCTGTGATGGCCGGTAAATTTCCACTGCACACTCTCACGCAAACACGGGCAGTTTCGGGACAGACTTTGGTCACTAAGTGACCATCATCGGGTTCCAATTACACATCAAATTATACAAAGACTATTGAAATTAATAAGGAGTGTAATTTAAAGAAGATTTATTGTAGCTTCTTACAGCGGTGACTAAAAGTTACACCATCTGGGGTGTGACGCCGTGTGTTCTGGTGAAAATCAACTGGAGTTTCGTAGGAACGTATCACCTCAGTCTTTAGTGTCGAAATCGGTATGAAGCAGAAACAAGACTATTGCTACCTTTTTGCTACCTTGCTTTTGGACATTGAAGATGAAGCAGATATGTTACTCCGAAACGTCGGTTTATTTTCACCGGACTACACCATGACATATCCCACAAGACATAATTCTTCATTCTTAATGCACTTGCAATTTATGTTTGAAATCTGATGCATCTTCCAACTGCATGACAATAAAGATATTGTGACGTGTATACCCATTGCTAGGCAACGACTCGGTAAGTATATTACCGCGATGTGTACGCGTTCAACAGAAGAATGTTCATTGCTAGGTAACGGACTAGTAAACACGACTCCTTAATAATAGAAGTTATGTTTTCTGCATGGTCCGTGCAAAGTGGTTATAAGGAAGTTCTTGGAGCACAGAAGAGTAGTCGAATCGAGTCGAGTTCCGAGACACCAGCCTGACGGGACATGAGTTTGGGAACAGAGGAACTGAACCGAGTCGAGTCTTCGGAATTTGCAGCTGCAGAATAATACCGTGAAAAGAAGACTTCATGTGTGGTTTGAAGTTACAGTGGAACTATTATAAATCCGTTGCCAGGATACGACTAGTGAAAAGTGAGAAACCTAGTATGGGTGTAACAGTGAAGTGTAAAGTGTGTAGATCAGCGATAAAGCTGTATTGCCTGTAGATCCGAGTTCTGTAAATGTATAAGGCGTCAATACATCGAATCACCCAATACAAAACCCGTCTTATAAGTCACGAACATCCCCTAGACGTGACGATATTAAAGGAAATTGGTTAAATCGAAAATGTTCGGGTTTTTAATTTCGAAATCCTCTGTGGGACATAATTTGGGGCCCGTTCTCCCTCTAAATATCCCCACCAAAGAGCATCATATAAATGTTTGATGTGCTGTACAGTAGATGGTTTGCATATAAACGGCGTTTGAAATCGGTCACTGGATCGTAACATATTTATAAAACAATTCCACAGCCTTGTCAAGCTCTCCTTAATAGACGTTAATGTCCACAAACATTTACAACCAATACTCTCCTACCTCTCTTCCCGGCTGTTTATTGTAATGTCAAAAGGATTTCCAAATGAACGCTCACATTAACAGAAAATGTAACGGACATTGTGAATGGTAACTGCTGTGTTATTTGCTATATTTCTGTTGAAACTGGGAACACAGAATTTGCCAGAGAACAGTAATTGATAAACTCCATGAAAGAATGACTTAATGGAAAGTAAGTTGGATTTAATATAAACTGAAGAACTAGTTACTTGTATGGGCCATGAAGGCCCATAGGGGTATTAGAGGTCGAGGCTCCCACATTTTCTAGACAATCGGCTCACATATGGCGATAAGGTAGTCAGCTTTACGCGCCGGCCGCCCTTTATCCCCAGGAATATTCCAGGTACTCATTTCTGTTAGAGGCCGAGTCGACCCTAGGGCCATAGTGCGGCTGGAACGATTAGGTCAATTGAAAAAATACAGTGACCTCATCGGGAAAATAACCTGCTACCTTCCGGCTTGTACCTTAGTGCCTCAACCAACTACGCCACTATGACAATAAAAATAATAATTTATTTAAATACTTAGATTAATAAACCTCCTGATTTATGTTAATTTCCTTCTGTTTCCCTTATCTCTTTATCACACTCTACAGCACGATGCTGCGTTTCAGTCATAACTCATTCTGTAACGTCTGAAAATATACTGTCACGTGTAGGGGGTTGTGCGTGACTTGCAAGACGGGTTCTGATTGGTTGATTGGATTTATTGACACCTGACACACAATAATTGGAACTATAGTCAGGTAGATATCTGATCTACACGCTTCACAGTTCACCGTTACACACACATTAGAGTTCTCAGTCTTTACTAGTCGTATCCTGGCAACGGATTTGTCACAGTCCGTAACTTCAAATCATACATGAGGTCTTTTCACAGTCTAATTCCTTTCTTGCCATTATTCTGCTCCGAAACCTATATCCTGGCAGGCTGGCGTCTCAAAACTCGACTCAATTGTTCTCAACTGAACACTTCTTTATGATCACTTTGCACGGACCACTCAGAAAACACAGCCTCTCTATTGTTGGGAAGGCTTATTTACACCGCCGTTGCATAGAAACCTAAGTTACACGATTGTTGTTTGCGTATTCTTGTCGTTGGAGTATGTTTACCGAGTCGTTGCTCAGCAATGGACTTACGATATGTTCTGACTTCGTTACTCAGGCTCCCGCTCGTCATGTCACAATATTAACAATTTTACGGGAGGCCGGAGGGTACCGAAACTAATGTGGCCCCATACAGGCCTACGCATAAGAACGAAGTTTATTTCAGTATTTAGCATTCATGAAATTCACTTCCGTGCTTATTATTCATGAACTCCGTTCTACACCGTCCTACTTAGGTTCAACAGGATGGCTACACTGCGTTATGTACAGTGCTAATATGATGGGGTTCAGGATACAGTCGAGGTACAAATCTCACTCACTCTAAGTAAAACACTGTTCCTATACAGAGTGATTCAGTAATACGCGTATTTAAACATTCATGCATATTTCTATCACGTGACTCTGAGTAAAATACTGTGACATGCAGACCCATATCTAGGTAACGCCCGAAATGCGAGCACGCAACAACAGATTCAGTGTCGAAAGAGATGTTTTCTATGTGGTTCGCCTATATCCAATGTTAGGTAACGGACCAATAAACAAGCATTCTTGACAAGAGAAGACGGTGTTTTCCGTGAGGTCTGTGCCGAGAAGTTATCTTCAAGACAACTGCAGCTACAGTGCAGTTGACGGGGTAGAATACCTCCACCGTGACGCTGCGAGTCGTAGGAGGCGACGAAAAGGGAAGTATCAAATCTGAGACAGTAAAATATTGTCGCGAGTCACAGGGGACTAGGACCCGAGAAAGACTGCGCTGGCAAGGCCCAGCAGCATATACAAATGACAGACCTGTCCTCTCGTCAGAGAGGGTGCCCCACAAACACAAGACCGTAACTGTCAAACAGTAATAAAAATCTTGTCATGAACCCTAGATGGGGCTCGACACCAAGACTTACTGACTGACTGACCGTAAGTCTCAATGTAACTTTGACTATGACTTTAACTGCAGTGCAGTTGAGGGTTCAGTTGTGAAGTGTTAACCAGCGGGCAGCGGAAGAGGAAGAATCTCAATTGTTAAGATTCGTTACCAGGAAACGTCTAGTAAAAACACTGCAGAAGAACTGCCATTGCGGAGAACTGTTACCACGTAATGAATAGTGGAAATAGACTAAGAAGACTTAGTGCGAAGTGAAGTGATTTCTACTATGGAGATCAATAGTGTTATAATTATTTGTAGTTACGACCTGTAAGTGGTCAGTAAATCTATTCACCAAACCAAACCCCGTCTATAGTCACTAATATAAGCCACAAAATGTTCTAATAACGCGCGTCAAATTCGAAAAGATTAAGGAAATATTACAATCTTAAAATAAAACAGAGCTGTACTAGGAATACAGGTCTTTCTGGGAAACAATTCACAGTAACTTACTTACTTATTTATGGAGCTGAGCCCTTCTGGAGGAGCCGCCAATTCTGCAGCTACTCAAGAATTTCTCAGCATTTTATGGAACCGGAAGGTTCATTACCGTTTTCACAAGAGCCCTCCACTGGTCCCTATCCTGAGCCCGATGAATCCAATTAATACCATCCCATCCTATCTCTCTAAGATCCCTTTTAATGTTGTTCACCCACCTACGCCTTGGTATTCCCAGTTGTCTCTTTCTTTCTGGCTTCCCCACCAATAACCTATACGCATTCCTCTACTCCCCCATTCGTGCTACATGCCATGCCCACCTCATCTTCTTTGACTTGATCATTCTAATTATACTTGGAGAAGAGTACAAGTTATGAAACTCCTCATTATGCAGTTTTCTCTAACCTCCTGTCACTTCATCTCGCTTCGGTCCAAATATTCTCCTCAGCACCCCGTTCTCAACCACACCCTCAGTCTATCTTCCTCCGTTAATGTCAGAAACCAAGTTTCACACCCACACAGAACCACAGGCAAAATAATTCATAGTAACTTCAATGTAAAACTGAAACAAACATTATTAAATACTTATATAAGGTAGAAAGGCTTTTTCAAATGTGAACCTGTGAATGAACCCATGACAGGAAGATTTCTGTTCGAATTAACTTTATGAATGCACCCACGAAGTTCGGTAGAGTTCTCCTAAATCATCCTGTATACTGGAGTCACCTCATGGTATGACATGAACACCGTAAGAATAGAATTTCAACCGGACTAAAAGGCGCCTAATCTCAGAAAATAATGTTCCTTATGATCACTGCTGTGACAACACATCTCCAGCAACCTGCGAGAAACAAAGCAAAAATTTACTTTATACTTGATTCTTGGCTCACTCTTTGACTCTGAAGACAGAGGCAGTAAGTTCATCCGAAACACTGGTGAAATCCTACTGAACTACACGGCGATATATCTGAGAAGATATGGAATTGAATCTCACGCAAAAGTGGTCGGTTATTTGTCCTACACAACCATAAGTTAGTGCACTTAAATACAAAAGCGTTAATTACTCCTACTGAGCTTATCACATAAATGTGTACCTTTGCGTTTTGTTACGTCGGCAGTGCTCCTCTCCTGCCTAATCCTCAGCCTACTGAACTGTCCTGCAGACTTACCTGGAATGAAAATAACACATTACGTGAGTTTTTTTTTTCCTTGGCACTACAGCCCCAGTGGGCCTAGGCCTACCTCCATGAACTTCTCCGTTCACTTCGGTTTTTCTAGATCTTACACATTCGGTATGACCCCTTGGGCGGGTGATCAGCTCTTCGCAAGGCCTCTACCTGTAGACAAACACAGAAAAACACACACAAACTAAACATCCATGCCCTGAGTGGGATTCGAACCCACCATCCCGGCTTCCAAGCGAGCGAAGACAGTACATGCCTTAGACCGCTCGGCTACCGTGACCGGCCGTGAGATTTTTTACTTATACTGATTTACTACGAAATTTGGGAGAGAGTATGATAGAATGGTATGAACTGGATTCATCTGGCTCAGGATAGGGACCAGTAGTAGGCTCATGTGGCCGATCACAGTTGCCGCGCGGTGTAAGGCCATTCCAACGCCGGTATCGTGGGTTCGAATACCACTCGACGTATGGTTGTCTGTCTGCGTTTATTCTGTGTTTGTGTTGTTCTGCGTGCAGGTAGCGACCTTGTGACGGGTTCATCCTCCGTCCAAGGAGTCCTACCGACTGTGTATAGGATTAAGAAACTGAAATATCTACCAAGGTCGAACCAAAGGACGGCAGAGTCACAGATGGATGGATGTACAGAGGGAGAGAGAGACAGATATTCACCCACCAATCTATCTGTGTTTGTAATACGCAGTTAATTAGTTGGCTGGTTGGTTACTCATCTTAAAGGAAAGACATTTCTGGTTTAATCTCTTTCTGAATAAATTTATTTTCCGTGGGTTAAAAGAAATAACAAATCGTTTATCACTAGAATTTTATTGAAACTGAAAACAAATTATTGTCATACATTTTAATCAGTTTAAATATACATATTTGTTTTTTGTTATTGGACAGCGAATTAAATAATGTGACATGAATATTACTGATCGTAAAAATAAGATTACTGATAGAATTAACACTCTTAATATATGTTCCTACGCTCTGGTTTCTTTTGGTACACAACTAAATATATTGGAAAATCACATAAGTAATATTTACTACATAATTCTCTCAAATTTCACAAGACATTAATAATTATAATTATATTTATATCAGACAATATTATCTATTTTCACAACCGCCTTTCCCGTAAGTCTAGCTAAATATGTTTGGTTGTTCAATGCATTCACAACACCACAATTTTAGTTTGTGCACAACATTAGAAATACCAGTCATAATTCATTTAGTTAGGTCTATGTGTATATGCCTTTCCAATGACAAATATGAGTCAATATTTACGCAAAGAATATTAATAACATTAAATATTTTCAAATAATTTGTAAGGATGAGCAGCTCTGCTACAAGCAGGAAGGTCACGGGTTCAAGTCCCGATGAGGTCATTGGATTTTTTTAGTTGACCTAATCCTTCCAGCCGCACTACGCCCTGGAGTTTACTCAGTCTCTAACAGAAATGAGTACCAGGAATTAATTAAATAATTTTCCTGGGGAGTATAGCGCGGCCGGCGCGTAAGGCTGACAACCTTACCTCCATCTTTGAGCCGATTGTCTACAAAATGTGGGACCCTCAACGTCTCACGACCTGGTACAGGGATAGCTTTACTTACTTACTTACAACAAAATTTACATTAAGTCAAGTTGATGTTCCAGTCTGGGCTGAATCCGAGACAATATTATGTACGAAACATCAGTTGAAAATTAACCTTTCACATGTTGAACACGTTAAATTGTTTCATAACTCAGACAAAAATTAATTAAATCATGTGAATATAATTTAAATCTTACATCATCACTGTCAATTAAAATATAATTTTCTCTTTTTTCAGAGAAATAATAATTGTGAGAGAAAGGAAGGGCACTGGGTTAAACTGAAGCTGTTGAACATTAATAAATTTACACAGTAAAATTATGCCTTAAAGTTTACCAAGATAAACCTTATCAAAGGGGGCCCAAACGTCACTAAACTGCCCTAAAACTGAAAAAAACAAAGCAATAAATTTAGCTGGTAAAATTAAAAATGGAACGAAAGTCACACCAATTAATGCCAAAGCCAGAGAATGTGGAATGATAGTCAGGAATAAGGCTATTGGATTAAACACCAATCCAGGTCCTTTAGAAAGAACTTCCTTAAAGAAGACAGATATTTGTGCCAACAGAGATAAAAAGGATTTAATTGGATTCGGTATAATGTCAATCAAATTCACCGCATTCGCGTTCTCAACCACAGAGTGAATAAAGTCGGACGTATTGTGATGACTGTCAGTTGTGTTTCCTTCTTCAGTATCGTATGTACTCGTACTCACTGCCTCAACTGTACCATTCTCAATTGTGTCACCATTACCACTTGTTACCAACACAAACAAAATGACAGAAACTGCCAACACAACGTATCGCTTCATTATTTCCATGCCGTAACTTTGAAGCTGATGTTGTACAGCTAAACGAAGCAGCAACTTCTGCTCTGCGAATTGACAGGGCGTAACAGGATCGGCTAAGACTGAAGGATTCTGACAGCTACGGGTTTCAACTAGATGAGGTGTGAGTGACAAGCAGCTACGCATTAAACACTCGACAACGACCCACTGAAATGATGACGGACAATTCCCTCAGGCTCGTTATATAAGCTTCCTCTTTCTTTATTTGAAACGCAACTGATATATGTTTCAAGAAATTATCATCGGCCAGCTTTTCCATACAATAGTGCTTCGGTCAGTGGAAGGCTATTTCATATCTTATCACTCACGCATGCAGCCTGTTTTCCTTCCTCTAATAATAATTTTTCTTCCTTGCCACTACAGCCCCAGTGGGCCTAGGCCTACCTCCATAAACTTCTCCGTTTACTTCGGTTTTTCTTGATCTTACACATTCGGTAGGACTCCTTGGGCGGGTGATTAGTTCGTCGCAAGGCCTCTACCTGTATATAAATACAGAAAATCGCACACACACAAACTAAACATCCATGCCCAGAGTGGGATTCGAACCCACGATCCCGGTTTCCAGGCGAGCGAAGACAGTACATGCCTTAGACCGCTCGGCTACCGTGACCGGCCTAATAATAATTACCTTATGAAATAATCAACCTGCCTGTACATCTGGAAGGGCATGCAACATTGCATATTTTGAATTTTAAAATTTTATAATTTTATAAATAAAATGAATGGGGGAGAAGAGGAATGCATATAGGATATTGGTGGGAAAGCTAGAAGTAAAGAGACCACTGGGAAGACCAAGGTGTAGGTGGGTTGGACAATATTAAAATTGATCTTAGCGAGATAGGACGGGATGGTATGGATTGGATTGTTCTGGCTAAGGATAGGGACCAGTAGAGGGCTCTTGTGAACACGGTAATGAACATTGGGTTCCATAAAATGCTGGAAAATTCTTGAGTAGCTGCAGAATTGGCGGCTCCTCAAGAAGGGCTCAGATCCATGAGTAAGTAAGTAAGTAATACTGTCCTGTATTTACGGTTGACAATAAACTGTATTTGGATGGATGAATGAACTTACTGACAACTTATACACACGATTTGAAAATACAAGCATTTACAGCGCCACCGCCAATCAACGCGCTTTATAAATCATTACAGCACACGCTCAGGCTCAGTCTTCTATAATCTTGTCTACTCGTTGCTTGGTAACGGCTTTCAACAATGGAGATTCTTCAGTTCTGTGCTCACACCGTTGCCCGCTCACGAATCCTACTCACAACACTGAACTAAAAGTTACTTTACGACTGGCGGTTTATCTCATTTTGACATCAAGCCCCTTGAGACTCACGACCAGTGATCTCCCTTCCTCAACAGAGCCCTTGCGGTAACAGTCATTACGTAACATCCTCTATGACGAGATGATGGGTTTGTGTCTTACGAATATGCGTGACCTTTAGTCATGTATACGTATCGCATATATGGCGTGTTATTGAAAATTCTTCCATTTGCACTGCACACAATTCCTCTCTCAGTCCAGACTTCGCAAAGCAGATCATGCCCATGCTACAACGGTACCTTAGTTTTTGAACGGTAACTGAACTGAAATCATTGCTCCAGCTGACCTGGTTATAACATCTCGAAACGGACCACACAGAAAACACCCCGTTTCCAACAGTAATTCTATTGTTGCGTGCGTATTTGTTGCGGCGGGAACGTGTTTACCTAGCCGTTGTCCAGAATTCGTCGTTGCTTAGAGTCACCGGCTAGCAACGGGTCTATACGCCACGGTATGAACTTTATACTTTTAGAGGCCAACCCATATTCGTACTGGTAATTCCGTACAGTCCCTAATAACGATATGGAAGCGCGAAATTATGGGGTGGTAGGAACACTGGGGCCACTAATTTATAATTCTAATATTATGTGGTGTACGATAATATGTATTTTTTTAATTTGCAGCTCTTTTACGTTAACAATTCTAGGAAAATAACAACAATAAGAGGGAGACACTGAGAATTTTGTTTAATTTCGGTCTGATGGTAATAACAAATAAACCATTCTCCGTAAGCTTATCAAGTCTGTCAGGGACACAGACCACAAACGTGCATATACATTGTGCGCGTAGATCTGTTTGCAAATCAAACACTGCAAGATATGCAAATTTTGCGATTTTTAGGGGTCATATTCGAAAAAAAGAATATAATATACATATATAAAAAGTAAAATAAAGCTTTTCCTGTAACAGGCCGTGGAGGCCCATAGGGTTGTTAGACGTTGAGGTTCCCACCTATTCTAGACAGTCGGCTAACATATGGCGGCAAGGTTGTCAGCCGCCCCTTACCCCCAAGAATATTCCTGGTACTCATTTCTGTTAGAGGCTGAGACGACTAGAGGGCCATAGAGCGGCTGGAAGGATTAGGTCAATTGAAAAAATCCAATGACCTCATCGGGACTTGAACCCGCGACCTTCCGGCTTGTAGCATAGTGCCTCAACAAACTACGCTCCAGCGTGAATCAATTGTAAAGACAATAGAATTGTAAAACTAGAAAGATACGGAGCAGGAAAGTAGGCCAAATTATTTTTGTCAGGAACTTTACTTTTATCATACATGCGAGCGTGCTCGATCAGTACGCTTTGCTCAAGGTCACGATGTGACGCACTGGAAATTAAAACCGGTATTTGTGTCAGGTAGGACAGAATGACTGGAGGTCAAGGTAGCCGCGCGGTCTACGGGCGCCCGCACACCAACTGCGTCAAGACAACATCAACACATGAGACAAAAGGAGAGGTCTTGCTTCATTCGGGATTCGTCAGCATGAAGCTGACGTCAGCATCATGACTCAGACCGGTGTGCGGCAATTTTCATAATCTCATTCTTTCCAACTGTGCTACTTCCTTAGAGTCATGTCGCAGATATCGTGTCTCGACTCTTACATGTCTTGAAGCATGCCTATTTGCGGCCTACCTAAGACATGCACTGTCTTCGCTCGCTCGGAAGCCGGGATCGTGGGTTCGAATCCCATTCAGGGCATGCATGTTTAGTGTTTGTGTACAGGTAGAGGCCTCGCGACGAGCTGATCACCCGCCCAAGGAGTCCTACCGAATGTCTCCGCCCAAGGAGTCCTACCGAATGTCTAAGTTCTAGTAAACCGAAGTGAACGGAGTGCAACAAGCAGTCCTCCTGCTGCAGTCAGGTCCAGCTGGTCGCCTTCACCTTCTCCTGCTCTGTATGCAACTAGGCAACCGCGTGCACATGCGCATTTTGCAGCTTGATATACACGTATTTTCCCTTAAATGGAACACTGCAGTTTAGACCACTTAGCATATGAAGTCTGAAATTCCAAAACTTAGCTTCTACTTCAAGTTAGTACTATTCCAAAACACATTATCTGCAGAATAATAAAACTTCCCCTTCCTACGCCTTGTCCCTCACCCCCATTATACCGTCCCTTCACTCTTTTGTATATTTACATCCCCTGCTTTAAAAGCAGTTGTATTACAATTTGCAACAGCCTGCACTGGCTGTCTCTGTGTGTGTATGTATGCATGTATGCATACCTGCCAGACAAACNCCATAGCTCAAGCGGTTAGTCGCTGGCTTCCCATCGCGGCGGCCCGGGTTCGATCCCGGGCTTGGTCAAGTGGGATTTGTGCTGGACAAAGTGGCGCTGGGGCAGGTTTTCTCCCAGTACTTCGGTTTCCCTTACCAATCTTCATTCCACCAATAGCTCCACAATCACCCTCACCTATCATCTGGGGCTGGTACAATAGGCCAGAAGTGGCTGCAGGACAAGGGACTTAGTCCCACCCCACTAGCAAAAAAAATCTCAAAATATTTGGCAATTTAATTTGAAGTATTAATACAGCTAACACCATCCATCTTCTGCCACTGGACAGAATTCTGAGTCATTTCCTTGCAGTTCCCATTCTCACAACCTGTCGGCATAAGATTCACACTGTCACGCGATTGGCTTACTGTAGAAGGGGTTTTATTTGGTAATCGGATTTACTGAACACTTACAGAACCTCACTGACTTACTCCAAAGATCACTGTTACTACAGCAAACACAAAATCTTCTCAGCCTTCATTAGCCGTTGCATGGTAGTGGCTTCGACAGCAGATATATTTATCCCTTTGGGTTTCCAAACTGTCCCCGGCCTCAGATACCAGCTTCTCACTTCACAGAGCTCTAACTCTCAATTAACAACCAACCACTAAACTACTAGTCTTCGTTATATAGACCCGGCACGGCCTGCACAGAAAATGTTTCTCCCATTATTACGTGTTTTGTCTTTGTCAGGGGAACGTGTCCACAGAGCTGTTCCCTAGCAACAGTTGTACTGTCGCCTGTTTACACAGCTACTGCTTGGCAATGGATCTACGTGTCACATTCTCCCTCCTTAAGTCTGCTAGTCCCGAGTAGCCCACAGGCTTTTCGCCATTTATTTGTTACCTGATGGTGCGGGAAAAACTTCCGAGAGTGTCCGACGTTCTAACATGAGTGTTTCTGTTAATGGTTCCTAATAGGCATAACAATTAATTTGGAAATTTTCCATCGTTTTGAAAACTGAAAGATTGTCTCATCAGATATAAGGGACGAAACATTAGTACAGAGCCAAGCCTACCACAAACAGCTAGAATCGATCACTGGATCTGCCGTCAAGCTGAGTTGCTCCCTCAAATCTGATGATGGAAGAAGATCCAGTTTCGAAAACAAGCAAGACAATGGACAATGTGCAAAATAAAGCTCATACCCAAGGAGCTAAATGTTTGCTTTTCTGAAGCTGAAGTTCAGTGACCGGCGTGTCCAGGCTCTGGCACGTCATTCAACCCAACCTCTTTAACCTGCAGTACAGTTTTCTGAATACGCTTCATCCTGAAAGTGTTTGAGCGTATAATCACTGACGCTGGCAGTAATTAGGTGAGGGGAGTGGTGGGAGGGTCTTAGGGCAGAGGGGCTTACGTCGGCTTATTTGAAGGTTTCGTTAGATGAACATAATTCCGTATTTTTGTGGCTACATTTCATTTTGAGCTGAGATAGACTTAATCCCTTATCTCTCGGAACGGCTGCTGAGAATGCAGCACGTTATAGGTACAGTATTGCAGAGATGCTGACGCTGCAGGGGCAAGTGTTGTTGAACTCCCTAAGCATTTGTGTATAAAGAGTTACCAGTAATTTGCAGCCAAAGCACGCATCATAACTTGCATAGAGGGATGTAAATCGGAAAAATTAGGATGGAAATTAAAAAAAAATGAAATTTTCGATCAGTTATTATGCTATGCTATATACGTCGTTTCCACGTAAATTTCCCATAATCACGAGGTATCGCAACTACATAATTAGCTGCCACTCCGTAGTTTCGTCTTTATTAATCCTCCCTACCCAACAGCGTCCAGACCAGCTCAAGGCTGTCCAATAAGCACTTGGGGCTATTTCATCGGACGCAGAGGGAACAGAATGTGAATCCGATCATTTCCGTACAGCTACTACCGAGATTATGAATACATGGATCTAGTATTCCATTCCCCCATACGTCTTTATGGTTTGGTTCTTAATTAAGCGAGGGGTAACTTCAACCTGCCTTTACGATCCGGGCCGTAGATCACGTGGTTAGTCACCAGCTTCAAACCGCCCGGATTCGACGTTAGGTAATGTGAGTTTTGTGGTGAATAAATGGACACTGAAGCTGGTTTTCTCCGATAACTTCCATTTCCCCTGGAAATTCCCCTTCCACCAACTGCTTCACATTAACTTATCATCAATCATCCTATCGTCCGATGTTGTACAGGCTCGATTCAGACAGTGTCGTTAAATAACCACCATGAAAACATTTTCGTTTATCTCAATGATCAGCGTTGTAAACATCATATATTGTCCTAGTTTTATTTGATACGACGTTTCGGAGGCTGAATTCTCTCTCCGTCAACAGGTAAGAAACGTTCCGTGCCATGAAGGCGTATGGGGGAGTGGATGTGTAGATTCACGTTTTCTTGACCTCGGCACTAGCTGGAGGTGAGTGGTCAGCTTCATGCCTTTGCCGCTTTACCCACGGGGAAAGATCCCCCGGTACTCATTGGATAGGAGGCTGGGTGGGCCCCAGAGTCTGTCAGGATAATATGGAGAAGAGAAAATTCTGACACTACGGGGACTCGAACTCCGACTTCTCGGTCCAGTCCGTAGGCAGTCGCTACACCAACCGTGTTACCCCGGCTCACATTAGGAAGACGCTAAGTTTTTTTTTTCTTGCAAATTTACAATCTACTCCATAGTAGCAGCATGAGTAATTAGTAAATGGTTTAAAATTCGGAGGCTTGTGACGGGTACCATTCAGTAATGGTTCTCCGTATGGTCACACTTCATCGAGAAGGTCTTCTGGCCAGATTTTTTTCAGTCTTCTGTTTTCTAAGGGCTGAGTGAATAGGTCACTTATGAGCTGGTTTACATGCTCTGTTGTTCGGTCTTTGTATCTGTTTACGTTTGACTTGATTTCATCTTGTATTGCTAGTATTTTGAAGTCTTCATGTAAAGTTTGGTTAGAGACGTACCATGGTGCTCCAGATATCATACGGAGTGTTTTGGATTGGAAGGACTGAAGGATTTTGGTATTTGATGGTTTACTACAGCTCCATAGTTCTATACCATATGTCCAAATTGATTTGATTATGCATCTGTAAATGATTAGTTTATTTTCCAGAGATAGTTTGGACTTGCGGTACGATGCTAAGTAAAAAAAAAAATGACAATTTTATTAATATACCATCGGCACGAATTCCAGGTCTAATTTAACATAATTTCATTTTGGTTAAAGGAATGTGAAGTTTCAGAAATTGACTGTGCTCCCATCATCAGGAAAAACCTGAAACCTCACTCTCTTGGGTCCAGTAAATGGAGCTATTCTCTTCATCACGAGGCAACAACAGTGACACTAGTCTGGGGGCATACGAAATTAAAATGTTCGAGATCAACAGCAGCGAACCGGAAGTGAGACCAACTCATAAAAATTGTAAAATTAATCATATGGTCTCAAAACAACGACACAAATTTAATTAAAGCCAAGCCCATGAAACAAACCGCCCCCTCCGACACATGCAATAAATGTGCCCTGACTGGAAATACTGTTTTTGTACGGGGTTGGAAACGGCAGTATCCAATACACTCAAAACAGTATGCTCTCCACTTCAACCTCAAGACAGCTTCCGAAACTTTCTGTTTGTCCAAAATGAGAAGGTGAAAATGTCCAATAGACTTAAATAACTACCATTCAGCCTTATAAGTTTCTGATATCCCTTCCGCAACTTTCATATCTGAGACAACAGTATTTCCTTTTACAAAAAAAGGGGGTTATAAATTAATAATTCGCGACATCCAGCAATACAATGCACACAGTCACAAGGGAAGGACATAACACAGAACACAATATACACAAGAACATAGGAAGGGTACTCCGATAGGAGAGGATTGACGTAACTCGCGAATTTGAAGTGCGACGTACAGATGATAAATCTTGAAAAGTTTTAAGATATAAACTTTATTATTATACATGACATATATACATTTTAATCATTTTATAAAGGAGACATGATGGCATACAGTGCAATGGTTTGACGTAAATAAAACCACACCTGATGATGGCACATTAGTGCCGAAACATGTAGTGAAGAGAAAGTGAAATTGTGTGCATTGTAAGACGGTTGGTACAAATACACATCATGAACGTGAATCAGTGCAACAGGACGCTAAAATATAACATTAATAATTCGCGGTAAGAGGAACACGTCTATATCAGTAATACAGTCTATCTGTGGTTGTGTTGCCTTCATTCTGACTGTAATATCTGTATGCCCCAGGTTTTCCTTGCATTTTTACCTCTTTCAGGCCCTTCAGGACCCAGGCATCTTAGGTAGGCCGCACATCAGCATGCGTCAAGAAACGATGTCTACAACATGACGCAAAGAAAGGAACACAGTTGAAACGAATGAGATTATGAAAACCGCCGCACATCAGCCTGAGTCATGATGCTGACGTCAGCTTTATGCTGACAAATCACGAATGTAGCAAGACTGCGTCTTTTGTCTCATGTCTTGATGCTTGTCTTGTCGCAGTTGGTGTGTGTGGCCGCCCTAAATTTATTTCCGTTTTCACAGACGGTAAGACTCCTTGGACGAGTGGTCAGCCCGCCGCAAGGCCGCTACCTAAATACAGGAAATACAGACACAGAATAAACGCATACACACATCAAACATTCATGGCCTGAGTGAGATTCGATCCCACGATCCCAGCGTCCGAGCGAGCGAAGAGATTTCATGCTTCAGACAGCGAGGCTACTGTGACCTGACTCTGTATAAGGAGCAGAGGGCAGGGCAGAGACATAAAATTTGAATTGCCAAAACAACTGTGCTGAAACTTGGTAGTATCACACAGTAGAGCCCTATAGTGCATCCGTTCACATTACTCCTCGGTATCAGTCCGTAGTAGCAGAGCAGGCCTCGCCGTTAAGGTAAACTGACGCAAGCTGAAACCAGGCCTAAACATGGGTAATATTTCTCGTGATTTGAAAAAAAAAAACGTGGGAAAGTGAATCCAAAATAACATGGACATTTTCCAGAAGTGCGTTTTTCTATTTGCCGGTCACAGTGGCAGCGCGGTCTAAGGTATGAACCATCTTCGCCCGCTCGGACAATAGGATCGTGGTTTCGAATCCCAATCGCTACATGGATGTCTGTGTGCGTTTGTTCTGTGTGTAGGTAGCTGACTTGCGACGGACTGATCCCCCGTCCAAGGAGTGCTAATGACTGTGTATAGTTTAAGAAACCGAAAAAGTGAGTAAGATTCACAAGGGCTGTAGAGCCATAGATAGATGTAATATTTGAGGTTATCACGGCGGTGACTATGAAGAATGCCGTCTTCTGGGATGTGGCGCCATGTAGATATTGTATGAATTGACGTTTCGAATGAACGTATCGTGTCCAACTTCAGGGTAGATAGATTGTGGCTTCCTGCATCCACCTGCGGAAACTGGTCCCTCGGTTGCGGATTTTTCTACCCTGAAGATGGAGGCGATAGGTTCCTCCGAAACGTCAGTTCACACAATATCTACACGTCGCCATATCCCAGAATACGGCATCCTTCATAGATAGATGTTTTCTATTTTCATAGCTTGCTGCCTGTGAATTTGCTTATCACAGATATAACTGTACTGTACCAAAACTATTTACTTTGAAACTATATGTACTTGTCCTTGTATTTTCTTATATATTCAACATATCATAAAATAATTCTTATGTAACTTGTAAGACCGTATTCTATTTAAATTATCATGGCATTAGCCTTGCGGAAACGAGTAAAGCAACGACAATGTTCATGAACGAGATTAGAACCCAGAACATTTGGTATATTAAATATAAACGCTATCCACTATACCATGGCTGAGTTAGATGCCAACCGCCAGACTGCAGAATAAAAAGCGTAAAAATATCCACGTACAAGACAGTTAATTTAACTGGAATACCAATAAATTCTGGAATTTTAATTACACTATGTTACGTGGTGTCAATGCTGAAATTCGAGAAAATTACAGCAGTAGCAATTGTATACATCTGTCAGCTGAAGTCGGTCCTACGTCCAGTTGTAGAACAAGCGGTCGACGGAATGAACGAAAAAAAAAACCGAGGCTTTTAAAAAAAAATACAGTCTGTGTTTTTATAACTGGCCGCTCTCAAGAGACTGCGCAATGGATTTGGTCGAGTCTACTGGCTTATATAGGGGCGTGTATGGGTTAGTACAGGGCTCCTCCTTCCGGAAACATAGCTGCGACTATTGCCCGCTGTCTCTTGTTGTATTTCTCCTTGGGCGCAACATAGAAACCAAGTCAACATGTCCTCTAGAAGGCCTGAGATTGAGTGCGTCGCCTGACCCAATATACCACAATACAGCTGCAACCAATAACCCAATATTTATTTTCTTAATTCCCAATTTTCCTTTCGCACAACCCACGGGCTAAACCTAAAATCATGGCCTGCATAGGGTCTTATTTACAGTGCGTCACTCTCCTTCCCTCCCGCATGCAGCTGTAACCACTTTCCCGCTACTTATCCCCACGCGCAACCCACACGCCAGGTCTAACAACTCGTACTGTAGGCAGGTGTTGAAAAAGAGAGCGGAGATTTGCAGACTCGCTGCTCATAGTGTGAACGCAAGACTGGTGTTGTGGATAAAAAGGATTTAAGTTAACAACAAGTTCCTAACGGAGTTTTTGGGAGCTGGAAATAGCACTAAATCCCAGGCTAACGTGCTCAACATAGGAGCTTTACTTCTGGATAAGCTTTACCTATGCATCCAGCTCCTCCCATACTCAAGCAAGATGGCGGCGTGTGTAGGTTAAGTAGCTAAGAACCTGGTACAAGCAGTTCTCCAAATATAGACCATATTGCGTGGGATTTGAGGTTCTCACAGCGGCAGTTATGAAGAGTTCTACCTTCTGGGATATAAGCAGTGGAATCCGTTAAAAACCAAAAGACGTTGCGGAAGAATATGTAGGTAGCAAGCTCGGCTTCTTGCTAATTTCTTGGTTGGTAAATTTTTCGATCCTGAAGAGGCAGGGGACATATTACTCAGAAACGTCGGATGACTATAAGAGGACTATACGGCATTATATTCCAGAAGATATAAGCCCTTTAGACCAAAGTGTGCCTTCGTTTTTATGTTAAAAACTGACTTTATATTGGATTTGCAGTTCTCACAGGGTTGACTGTGATGTGATGTCGCAGAGTCCTGTAAAATTGTAAGGACGTTTCGGAAAAACTTATTGCGCCAGTCTTCTTGGTCGAAGATTATGTCAAGGTAGCAAACAAGAAGCAACCACAAAACAAATCTCTCTTCACTTTTTGCTTTGCCTGTGCTCCGAACATGAAGAAAAAGAAGAAGAAAGAACAAGCCTTCGAAAAGTCCGCCCTGCGCTGCAGCCATGAAGACAATACATTTCAAGCTGATTTCACATGAATAGATGTGAAAATTTCGCCTCGCTCTGAGAATAAGAGATTATAAACGCACTTGAAACTGTGGTTAGAATAATTGAATTTAAGAGGAAGGAAATGATTGGAAAATGAAAAACATTATAGAACTTCTTGTCGGACTAAACTTCTCTTTCGTACTTTCTCTCGTCTCTCTCTCTTCCACGTTTTTCATTTTCTTTATTTCTCTTTTCAAGAAACTAATATAAAACCTTTCGGAATCCAACGGCGTAGAGTCTGAAACAAATTCAAATATATGTGCCTCAGCACGACACTACCTTCACATGAAGGATACCAAACTTGATATGGTAACTGTACCACTAAGTGGTGCTGTCATCTAGATGTAACTTTTTGGTAATATCGACTGAAGCACATCTACCACTGTTTCCATCTCTTTTAATATTCGTAACTGCTTGTGAAGTCTAGAACCTTTCGTTTTCTCGTTTTCTGTCCCAAAATATAAAAATTAGAATATACAAAACTATAATTTTGCCTCTAGTTCTGTATGGGTGTGAAATTTTGTCTCTGGCATTAAGGGAGGAACATAGACTGAGGGTGTTTGAGAACAGGGTGTTGAGGAGTATATTTGGACCGAAGAGGGATGAAGTGACAGGAGATTGGAGAATACTGCATAATGAGGAGCTTCATAACTTGTACTCTTCTCCAAGTATAATTAGAATGATCAAGTCAAGGAGGATGAGGTGGGCAGGCCATGTAGCACGAATGGTGGCGAAAAGGAATGCATATAGGATATTGGTGGGAAAGCCAGAAGGAAAGAGACCACTGGGAAGACCAAGGCGTAGGTGGGCGGACAATAGATCTTAGAGAAATAAAATGGGATGGTATGGATTGGATTGATCTCGCTCAGGATAGGAACCAATGGAGGGCTCTTGTGAACACGGTAATTAACTTTCGGGTTCCATAAAATTCTGGCAAATTCTTGAGTAGCTGCAGATTTGGCGGCTCCTCCAGAAGCGCTCAGGTCCATAAGTAAGTAAGTAAGTAAGTAAGTAAGTACTTTCGAAAGTACAAAGACATAGAATAAGGACGAGAAAACAAAATTTTAACCTTTCTATGATTATTACTTCTTGGAGCAATAAACCAACACCTCTGCTTCATTGCTTTAAATCTATCAAATCATTGTCAGTTCTGCAGCAGGAAGGGACAAGAAACATCACGTGCTTAAAATTCACGCAACGCACGTCAAACTCACAAAACTATTATCTACATAATGTCGCAGCTCAACGGTAAATTCAGAGCGCCTTACGACACGTGACAGACTGGGGGTGATGGGGGGGGGAGGGGGCAGCTGACACCTGGAAGCAAAGTTTGTTCATGATGGAAGACTGACAGGATAACAGCAGAGCTCACATCCAACCTTCATAATGTTCGTTAGATTAATGAATTTAAAGTTGACTCAACAGTAGTGCCTATACAAAGCTAATATTTTGTATTGCTCGGTTTCTGGACAGATCACGACGTTTCGGAAAGTGTATGTTTCCGTGCTTAGGTGAACAAAACAAGGGACAGGCACCTACTAAATTGTACCCGTTAAACTTAAACTGAAACTCCGTGGCCTGCAGTCCGCAAGTGAACTACACCGACTGAGCTACTGCTGCTCGTCGGCTAAGTTAGTGTCAACTTAAGCGGATAGAGGGTGTCGCGTGGTTAGCCGTTACTTTTCCATTCAAGTAGCTTCTCAATTATCCTCACGAGGCTGAGTGGACCCCGTTAGGATGGGTTAATCTCTATAACTACTTCCTTGTATGTGCATGCTAGTATGTACTAGGGCATCTGAACAGAAATAGCTCACCTGGTACAGCGACAGGCTGGACGGCCGAGGAATTTAAATTCGATTCTCGACTGGGTCAAGATTTTTTTTCTGTACTGGGTTCAGACTTGGGGCACGCGGTAGCGTAGTTGGTTGAGGGGCTATACTACAAGCCGGAAGGTCGCGGGTTCAAGCCCCGATGAGGTCATTGGATTTTTTTTTTCAATTAACCTAATCCTTCCAGCCGCACTATGGCCCTGGGGTCGACTCAGCCTCTAACAGATATGAGTATCAGGAATTAATTAAATAATTTTCCTGGGGAGCAAAGCGCGGCCGGCGCGTAAGGCTGACAACCTTACCGCCATCTTTGAGCCGATTGTCTAGATACTGTGGGAGCCTCAATGTCTCACAACCCTATGGGCTTTACTTTAGTTACTGGGTTCAGACTGACTATAGGGCTCACCCAGGCTCCTACACAATGGCTACTTGGAGCTGACTCCGGGGGGGTTCAGGCGGCAGGGGAGTGAAACTGACCACTCACGTCCATCTAGTGCTAAGATCAAGAATGGTGGAGCTATACCTTCGTTCCGTCATACGTCTCCATGACGTGGAGCTTAATTAAACCCTTTTACTGAGGTCTCTCAAATCAATCTTATCCCCGTACTTAAGTAATTAAGCACCACGCCATGAAGTTATATGGGGAGGAGGTATGGACCATTCTTGACCTCGGCAATAGATGCGTATAAGTGATCAGCTTCTCGCTCTGGCTGCTTTACTCCCGGGAGAAGAATCCCCGGTACCCATTAGATAGGAGTGTGGGTGGGCCTCAGAGCCGGTATGCAAACTGTAGAAAAGTGAAAAATTCCTTCCCTTGCAGGGAATGGAACCCCGGACGTCTTGTCCGTAGTCCGACGCTATACTGAGCGATCTGCGCTCTATTCACAATCAAATATTAATATTCTGAGTACGAAAAAATATAAAATACATGATTCAAGTAGCTTTTCTAAATAACTATTGTTTAACGTAAATTACGACAGAGAGACTACTGTTGGCAGATCCACCTACTGGCAGAATTAGTACTACCTGCAACGAACGCATGCGCAGTGCCTAACAGACGCATTTTTATCATAATCTCACGCAGCACCATTACGATTTTTAGCCTACTTTCCTAACGTTGGCTTATGCTATCTTCATCCTGTGTGTGTCTGTGTGTGTGTATGTGTATCCCCTTATCGTTGCAAGCAAATGACTCGACTAAGTGTAACCCTCTTTCGATAGACACGTTCCCGCGGCAATGAACACACACAACAGAAGAACTATTGGACGCGTCATTTTCTATGCGTTTCATGTCATATCAAAGGAGAGTCTATGGGTTTGTCTATGTATCCCCCTGTCGTTGCTAGGTAACATCTCGGTAAAGACTTTCCCGCGACAGTAAAAAACTGTTGGAGATGCCTTTTTTTCCTTGCGGTCCTTGTAGTATGAAAATACTATACACACACACGTATATTCTTGTAAGCACTTGTGGTTGAAACAGCAAGTCCCTCTGGTGGAATATAGCATATTTTTCAACGTGATATTAGCGTGAGTTTACTGAAATAGGTTTCTGAAGTTTCAAGATAAAGTTCATATTTACATAACAAGTGAATGACCACGTACAAATGAACTGCCTACATTACAAACATCGCGAACCTGCGCTGAGTACATATTATCGCAGAGTTCGTGACAACAAGCAAACGACATTGACTTCCAGAACTGAAATTACTGCCCCTAAAGTTCGTTCCCTACACGTAACTTCACACATGGCACCGGTCTGACACTAATTATGTACCTAGGAGCAGTGAAATAACAAGTTGTCATAGACATACATACGTGACGCGTCAACTGCCGCATACTGCAATCACTTTACAAATTACAATGAAATTCAGGCAACAATTTAATAAAAACGAATACATTAGTCAACAAGGAATTCAGAGTAAAATTCGTACCGCCTTCCTTCTAATTGCAGAGTTGAGCCCCTACATGCTGTACTTATTACTATTGTTCTTATACCGGGTGCCCAGATGAAAGGTATCCAAAATAAAAAATTGATATCTCGGAAACTAATTGTCATACATGTATCCAGGTTATGTTACCGGAAAGAAAAACTCTGAAACTTTTTTTTTCAAGCCCGGCTTCGCGCAAGCGCCGCCACATTTCTGCCACCATGTTAGGAATCACCTGGACAGAGAAATGGTTGGGAGATGGATCGGCAGAGATGAACCAATTGCTTGGCCTCCTAGGTCACCAGATTTAACCCAAGTGGATTTTATCTTGTGGGGTTATGTGAAGAACACTGCCAGATTATGATCAATGAGCTTCAGCACAAGGGACGCTGTGGCTACGGTAACACCAAACATGCTTCAAGTCTGGATATTTGTCGTGCCACCAAGGGAGGCCACATTTAAATTTACTGAGAAAGTTATATATGCAGAAAAACTTTGATAATTTCCTTTTGTAATGTGTATAATAAATTCTTTCTAAGATATGATTTTATTTTGGATACCTTTCATCCGGACATTTTTTTATTAGCATACTTTCTTTATTTGGAAAAGATAGAAGGACGCTTATGAGATCACCTTGCTGTCTGTCTCTTTATCCGTCGGTGTCTATCAATCTCTCTGTGTTACGATTCTTACGAGATCATGTTACAGTCTGTCTCGGGTCCCTTAGAAAGAGCAGACCTCAATTACAGTTTCCGAAACGCTGTGTTTTCTAGTTTTTAGAATACCGGACGATGGACAAAGTCCGAAAACCCAAGTAAAGCGACGAACTAAGTACTGAGCATGCGCAACCAACTGAAACAGTGTAAGGTACAAATACGGGCTGATGATTAGCTACCTCCATATCCTGTGAATAACTCATGAGCGCATTCTGATGAGGAGTTAACGTAAGGCTGAATGCCTACCCATCAATGCCTTTGCGAAAGTGCACTTCAGACGTAACGATTCACACTGCTACTTCATGGAAGCTATCGGATCGTGTTCTTGCCCGGAGACCAGAAATTCTGATGGAGACTTCCTGTGGTTTTTCTCAGATCCTCTATGTAGATAATGAACCTTAAACTAGGAGCCGATCGCTTTCTGTTAGTGATTAGACATGGCGTTTGGATTGGTAATTGGATTTATTGAACTCTTATAAATCGTGAATACAATTATGTAACTACGGCGCTCTCGCTAATTCACGCACTTAAATTATCACTACAGCACATATTAAGTCTGCTCAGTATGTCTTCGTTAGCCGTTGTTCGGTTACGGTTCCCAACAGTTTTCACTGTTTCACAGCTAACTCGTTACTTTAACTGTCGATCCTCAACTGTAACTCACCGCCTTCTAACCATGACTGTCCACTGATTGACTATCCCTGGCTATCCTGGTTCTCACTGGCTGTCAAACAAATTCAAAGTTATGTTACGACCGACGGTCAGTCGGTCAGTCTGCCTTGGTGTCAACTCCCAATCCAGTAAATTGCTGCTGGTCCTCGTCAGGACTGTCGTTCTTGGTTTCGGGTACCGTCGGGAAAACACAGATATTCTGTTGTTGCGTTCGTGTCTGAGGGAACGTGTTTACCAAGCCGTTACCCAGAAACGGCCATAGTACATACGCTCATCTCGTCGTCGTTGCATAGCAACTGCTCTTCCCGCTGCAGTATGTTTAAAGTGGAATCTAACATTTTTCGGATGATGACGAAATTGAAAAATCCAATGATCTCATCTGAAATCGAACCCGCGACTTTTGGGCTGTTAGCATTCACTTGAAATCTGCAAGATTAAATGTCCGTACAGTTGTATGGGTAGTGACAATCTCCTCCTCATGCATTCATTTCACGCTCTCTATACAGCGTGGATCTCTCATGTAACTCACGCCTACAAGCTAACGTTCCGACTACCCGTCTCACTTACGTGTCGGAGAAGTTGCCGCATTTCACGGCGATAGATTAGGTCAATTGAAAAATACAATGACCTCATCGGAGCCTGAACCCACAAAATTCCGGCTTGTAGCATAGTGCCTCAACCAATTACTCTACCGCGTGCCCCGTTAGATGTGGCTTGGAGTGTCGCAAAAATTATTTAGTGTCGCTAACACTGTAGACTATAATCGAATCACGACATGGTTTTTACCCTGAAGATGGAGACAGCTGATACTTCCGAAACGTGGTACACATGTCACATCTCAGACTCTACTTGTTTCTAACTGGTTGCTTGCGTGGCCTTCAATTCAACCCTGAATATCGCGGCAGTATCAGACTACACGTCGTCATATACCAGAAGACAGAACTGTTTACATTTGTATGACGTAAGAACGGAGAATTTGCATGCCACGTGCGCCACAACAGGATATCTGCTGCCTATCTCATTATGATTACAGAGACAGTGAAATGTATGAGCGTGAAGTCCACACTAACACGTGGAGCGCCCTGACAGGAAACGGAAACTTCCTCTATCGTGATACAGCGCCCAGTCAGTGAGTCTAAAGTCGAAATGAAGAGTCGTCATTTCTAGTAACACAATTATTCATCTTCAGTTGCAGGATTTAGGCCCTATAGCAGGTTCCGATCCAAAATTAACTCAAATGAAATTACAAACATAAAAGGTGATCTTGTCCCTGTGCTTATCTAATTAAGCACTACGGCATGAAGGTGTATGGAGGAGTGGATGTATAGATCCATATTTTCTTGACCTCGGCACTAGTTGGAGGTGAGTGGTCAGCTTCAAGCGCCGACCCCTTTATCTCCCGGGAAAGAACCCCCTGTACCCATTGGATATCAGGTTGGGTGGACCCCAGAGACTGTCTGGACGAAGTGGAGAAGAGAAAACTCTTGAATATACTGGGACTCGAACTCCGACCCCTCGGTCGTCCAGCCCGTAGCCAGTCGCTATACCGACTGAGCTATCCCGGCTCGTTAAAATTACAAATATTCTGAAGAAAAACCAAGAGGGACAGGAACAGTAGAGAATATCCCATTTTCTGGATTACTGTGGTCATATTGCTTTATTGGGAAAAGCATAAACCATCATCATCATCATCATTGAAGAAACGGTCCTTTTTGGTCCATAGCCTTCCTTAGAAGATTCTGCCAGTTTTGCCTGGAATCAGAGCGTCCGGCTTTCATTTCTCTGCATTTCGCAATAATAATTTTTACAGGCATAAATAGCATAACGAAAAATATAGCAATTTAACAGCAAGCAGAAAAAAGTAGGATTATACCAACATGTTAATATCTCGTCACTAAAGAAATATACAGTCCTAGAAAAGGAAGAGGTTAGTCGGAGGAAGTGGAAGTTCTCACACCGGTGGTCATGAACGTTCTGTCTTCTGGGATATAACACCGTGTAGTCCGTTAAAATTCAACCTATGTTTGCTAACAGCTTCACGGTGGTTTTTTTCTTGACATTTTTCGACCCTGAAGATGGAGGTGACATGCTCTTCCGAAACGTAGGTTGACTTTCAAAGGAATTCACAAAACGCTTCAGATAATAAATATTTCGAAAGCTTGACGTAGCCAAGATATTTTAATCGAAGAACATACTAAACTATAATTTTGCCTGTGGTTCTGTATGGGTGTGAAACTTTGGCTCTGACATTAAGGGAGGAACATAGACTAAGGGTGTTTGAGAACAGGGTGTTGAGGAGAATATTTGGACCGAAGAGAGATGAAGTGACAGGAGGTTGGAGAAAACTGCATAATTAGGAGCTTCATAACTTGTACTCTTCTCCAAGTATAATTAGAATTATCAAGTCAAGGAGGATGAGATGGGTAGGGCTTGTAGCACGAATGGGGAGAATATGAATACATACAGGATACTGGTTGGAAAGCCAGAAGGAAAAGGAACTCTAGAAAGATCAAAGCGTAGGTGGGTGGACAATATTAAAATGGATCTTATAGGATGCGGCGGTATGGACTGAATTGCTCTGGCTCAGGATAGGGACCAGTGGAGGGCTGTTGTGAACACGGTAGTGAACCTTCTGCTTCCATAAAATTCTTGAGTAGCTGCACAATTGGCGGTTTCTGTAGAAGGGCTCAGCTCCATGAGTGAATGTATAAGTGAATGGGGTGTAATATGGAAACACAAAAAATTAAGATGCGCTTAAAATAGTCATATGTTAGCATGCAGATGTGTTGCTAAGTAATGACTGTATACAACGGCCGTTGCTAGGTAATAGCCGTAAACAGTAATAGGAATGGTATTCTCTACACGGTCAGAGCGATAGTCACGTGACGCAACAATAGACGAACTATTAGAAGAGGTGTTTCCTATGAGGTCCGTGCCGAGGCTGTATAACGAAGAGCAGTCTCAATTACGAGGGAGTCTTGAGATGGCAGTTAGAAGAGTATGAGTTTGTTGTGAGCCAGTCGCCGTGCGGTAAGGATGTGAACACGGAAGCTGAGGAAACTACGTCGTTAGAAGCCGTTACCAGGCGACAAGCAATGAAGATACAGCAGGCTGAGAAGTCTTTGTGGGTGCTGTAGTGAACTGCAGAGTGTGTGAATTAGCGACAGCGCTATAGTTACTTGTAGTTGTGGTCGTAAGTGTTCAGTAAATCTAATTACCAATCCAAACCTCGTCTGTAGTTACTCATACATGTCACACTATTTAAGACGAACAAGTATAAATTAAATACATATTTAATAAATTTATGTTTAACTGTCTCACGTTCACAGTTTATTACCTCCAGCGTTAGGAGAAGATGATATCAGTGGGTTCGAGGCAAACAGATTGGTTAAAACAGATCTTGATGAAATAGTTTACAGAACAACAGAACAAGACAGAACCGAGCTAAATTAGATTTGATGGATGGGCACGTTTTCGTGGGCTCTGTGAGACCCTGTTCTGATTCAGAGTAGGAAGAAGCAAATAATTAGACAGCAGAGCGAAATTCGAAAGTTAAACATTCACAGTGAAACCGGCCCGAGAGTGAATTATATTTGAGTCGGGGATGATAAAGAGACAGAGATATACTCGTATATACAGACAAAGGTCAGTGATTATCTCGTCTCGGAGCGCCCAAGTCCTTCGCATAAACAGAGGTTTCCTAGCAACGCTTCCTGTTGAATGAATAGCTCAGCTCATCAGTAGCCCAGCCCTGCAAGCCCCTCTGTTGCGAGGTCTGTTGCTGTAGCAACTGTAGCCTCATGACATATGGGGCTGCATAGAAAACGGATACCAACTAGGCTAACCTTCTATATATCCCAGTATAGCCGGGATATTTCTCAGTTTTTAACCTAATTAGGTTAATGCGATCACTGTACTGTCTGCGTGTTCCCAATATTAACTTTTTAATGCCTGAAACAATATTTATGAAATTTGGTATGTACGAGTATATCATGGCACTTACATTTAGCTCAATGATAAGATAAGAAAGGTGAAGCTATCCCTGTAACAGGCTGTGGAGGTCGGTAGTTTTGTAAGAGGTCGAGGTTCTCACATTTTCTAGACAATCGGCTCACAGATGGCGGTGAGTTTGTCAGCTTTAAGCATCGGCCGCCCTTTACCCCCAGGAAGGTTCATGATACTCATTTCTGTTAGAGGATGAGTCTGGATAGGGCCATAATGCGGCTGGAAGGATTAGGTAAACTGAAAAATCAAATTATCTCATCGGGAATCGAACCAGCGACATTCCGGCTTGTATCATAGTGCCTCAACCAACTACGCTACCGTGTATCCCCCATCTCAATAGTAGTATCCTCAAATAGCGTTGTGGAATAGTTCTTCGAAGAATATGTACAATTTCTAAAATGCCGTTTCCGGTTTGAAAGCAAAGCAACGCCTCCTCTGTGCGAAGCCTCTAATAGCTACTGATTTTATATTAATTCTGTGACAGGACGCCCGAAAGCCGGAACAGTGAAGTCAGAGTAGACTTCCATTGCTACTCAACGACACGGCAAACACATTCCCGCTGTAACGTATACGTAAGCACCAATAGAATAATTTCCATTGCTATGCAACGACCCTGTAAATACGCCGTTTTAGCAATAGAGAGGCCGTATTTTCTGCGTCATCCGTGCAAAGTGGTTATAATGAAGAGTTCAGCTAAGAAGAGCTAGTTGAGTTTCGAGACCCCAGCCTGCCAGGATATGAGCTTGGGAGCAGATGAATAGAATTGAGAGAGTGGGCAGTCGAAGGTGATTGAGAAGAAATGGGAAGACAGGAATTAGGCTGGGCAAAGAACACTTCATGTGTGATTTGAAATTAAAGTGAGACTGTGATAAATCCGTTGCCAGGATACGACTAGTGAAGACAGGAAGCTAGTGTGTGTGAAACGGTAAACTGTAAAGTGTGCAGATCAGCGAGAGCGCTATAATCGCCTGTAGTCCCCAGTTGTGTCAATGAGGTGTCAATAAATCGAATCATCCAATCTAAACCCCGTCTTATAAATAACTCACACACCCTACACGTGGCAATACGATTGATCCAAGAAGATGTATGGCGGATATACTTAAATTGGTGGAGTTTCAACTTGCGGATGGGGGAAGGGGACATCACGAAACGTTACAAGAGGCTCCGTGTGTGCATATTTGTTTCAAACGGTTCTCGACTGCACCAAGCGGCGGGCTTTTGTGAACAAGATTAAGAAACATGGGCTTCCGTGAAGAGCACTGAAACTCGTACATCAAATGACCAACTATCAGCATTTCCAGAGACTCTGCTCCATGGAGTTAGTTTCTTAATTTAAATATAGTATTTACTGGCCTTTATTTACTATTATTTACTGTTATGTGACGTATGTCGTTGCTGCTCCGAAACTTGTCGACATAATGACGTCACATTAGTGAAATGTTCCTCATCATCCACGAGATGGAAGACAGATTCAGAGGTCTAACTGCAAGGGGAAGCCACAAAGAACCCTGGTAACAAAAGACCCGCACAGACCATAAATCAAGCATATTGCAGCATAACCGGGCAAAGACGCACGTGATATCACGTCATTCCGCTCCAGTCACGTGGCATTCACATTCTCCCGAAGTAACGTAATGAGCGAATAAGAATGCAGGCGTTCTTCACGGCATGGAAACGTAAGAATTACGATTTACACGAATAATATGAAGTACTGGGGTGTTGTGTTTCCACAGTATGGACTAGAAATACAAATTATTTTTTATTTAAAAAGCAAATGATAATTATTCATGTGATTGAACGAGACAACAAAATCGATAAAATCGTTGATATTTCATCGACTCTATTCAAACGCCATTTACGATTACTTTCCTGTCGAGTTAACCGTTCCAGGAATTTGAGATAAAAATTGTGGCCTTCATGTCGCCTGAGGGGAAGGTATGCAGTTCACATGAGTGCAGAAGTCTCCTTTATATCTGCCAGATGTTTTTTTGCGTCATGTCGCAGACATCGTGTCTTGATTGTTACGTGCCTTGACGCATGCCGGTGTGCGGCCTACCTTAAGGTAACTTAGTTTGTGTGTTCTTGTAGTTTTAGATTGTATACTACAATTTTATGAACGCGATACTCCGAAGAGAGGCCATTTTATTGCTGGGAATACAATACAGGTTCCCTTATAGGACCACAAGAATGACATGTGTGTGTGCCCATGAACCTGCAGATGTTAACTGTAGCCACGAACAACAGAAGCAGTCCCTGAAATTGCAGTGTGGATACATATTTCTGCGCAGGCGAGCCAATACTTCGATAAGAATACTCGTAAGATTTTATGAGAGCCCGGAAAGTTCAGGGCTCCACATACTGCTATGATTTCGCAGATAGTCAAGTGCACCCATTGTATTCTGGCGCTGTTATGAGGAAGTGCCGCGTCAGTTCATTGCCAATACCTGAAAGTTCTTGCATGGCGATGACGGCCTTGTGAATTCTTCCCTGTCGAATAAATGTATATACCCCTACAAACGATTATGGTTATGCCTGCACCTATACAGGATAATGGAATTTCTTGGTAGAAAATTATAAGTACCCCATAAACAAAGATCGTACACCTTTACAAACTGTTGACTTGATGTCATGAATGGGGTTTTTGCGTTGTATCCCCGCAGAAACGGATAGCAATGCCTCGAGTGTCACTTCCGTGCGTTACAAGACATATACAGCAACAAAAGAAAAAGGTAAAGCTATCTCTGTAACAGGCCGTGGAGGCCCACAGGGTTGCGAGACGTCGAGGCACCCACATTTTCTAGACGACCGGCTCACAGTTGGCGGAAAGATTGTCAGCTTTGCGCGCCGGCCATCTTATACCCCTCCAGACAGATTCCTGGTTCTCATTTTTATTACAGGCTCAGTCGACTCCAAGGTCATAGTGAGGCTGGAAGGATTAGGTCAATTGAAATAAATCCACCTCATTGGTACTCGAACCCGGGACCTTCCGGCTTGTAGCGTAGTGCTTCAACCAACTGCGCTACCGCGTACCCCCCATAATCGAGGTATTATTCCGGAATTTGGCTGGACAGATTGAGGAACATCACGAAAACCTTGTTCAGGAAAGTCGGTGTCCCTGTCAAGATTCGAAACACTCACTCCTGAATGTAGACCTACTGTGTTAGTCCCACTTCAACTGAATCGGTCGTCATATTAACTGGAGTTAACTCCTGTTGCTTTAACCTTAAGGAAATAGCCCCTTACTAATGGAAAATTAAATAGAAAAAAAATTCACGCTGTTTTTAGCCATATTTTCAGCCGGACATGAAACTGTTTCTTATAAAATAAGAACGGGGAGGCTAGAAACAAAAGAAATATGTTAGAACGCAATGTATCCTAATCAAGAAAGTGAATTATGGCCCTAACCTGTAGCCATGAAATTAGATAAGAGGAGACGATGGAACTGTTGTGGAACTTGCCGCAAGAACGGAGCTGATAAGATTGGGAAAGTCACAACTGGAAAGACAGATAGATGAGGCACGAAGAAGGGACAGAGAGGGCGACCTTCACTGGAAATTACAAGTTGTCTCAGGCGGTAAAGCATCTGACGTGCGCTCGGCAGGTATTCGGTTTGAATCTCGTTCGGCACACCGATTATCCTGGGTGGAAATATTTTCTAGGTTTCCTCGGTCACTCTAGGTAAATTCCGGACAGTAAAAGACCATGACTGCTTCCTTCATTAATTGATCAATCTACCATTCGACACTATGTAATCTGAGCTACTGGGAGCTTCGCTCAAATAACAGATTTTCGGCATGGAAAACATCGGAATTCCATTTTCCAGAAAATGTGGCACATATCTTCATGACTGTCACAATGTCCCACGGGAGAATAAAAACAATTTTGAGGGGTGTAGAAGCCGTGATAGCGCGTCAAACAGAAGGCCCCATTTCCAAACGAAACCTGATACCAAGAATGATTATGCTGTCGAGGACCAGCAGAAATTTAACGGATCGACCATGTTCAGACTGTAACGTAAATCGTCACATAATCATTTTTTTCTTTTGGCACTACAGCCCCAATTTGGGGCTTGGCCTACCTCCGTGAAACTGTCCGTTACACTTCAGTTTACTAGATCTTAGACATTCGGTAGTACTCCTTGGTGATCAGCCTCTAATTGTACATAAACACAGAAAAACGCACACTGAACATCCATGCCCTGAGTGAAATTCGAATCCACGATCCCGGCTTCCGAGCAGGCGAAGACAGTGAATAACTTAGACCGCTCGGCTACCGTGACCGGCCACAAATAATAATTAGAAAACTACAAAATTATATTTTAAACGTACGATATGAACCAAAATTACCATACCCGAGATCTCATTGGACACACATGGACTTTTCTTGCGTAAGGTTGGCCACTCAAAATATGACGTAACCTCAGAGATATTTCATGTAAAGTCGCGATATCACTCCAGACTAAATTACCTCCGAATCCAATTACGTCATTATTTACGCCTTATATTTAACTTGAAGTAGAACTGTTATGGCGTCGTTAAAAAAATATGTCTCTGCCACGCTTTTTGCGTTTACATATCCGCTTCAGGCCTTTTAAGTTGAGAATGAATAATGTGGTAATCTTCACTAATGGATGTTGGCACTTCCGTTATCACAGCTTAAAAATGCAGGCTCTGCCATGAAATATAAGACCTCTTTGTGCGAGTACATCCGCGCACGCGCACTAACACAAATCATGTGTCATGAGTTGCTGTGTGTTAAGGCGCGTCCACATTACTCGTGCTCGTGCTCGTGCTCGCCAGGCTTCGGCGCGTGAGGATCCGTATATTTACTCGTAGTGTGTATAGGCTGTAGTCGTTTTTTTAATTTATTGGCTATAGTTTTTAAATTAAAAATTGGAAATTTGCTTGTCTCGTGACTTGTCATATCGTCCACATTACTCGCGAGTATAGCGAGTCACACGAGCATGAGCACGAGCACGAGTAATGTGGACGCGCCTTTAACCATCCAACATGTAATGGGCCAATATACCATATTATCGTCCTTCGACAGGCAGATCTCAAAGATTTGTAACTTTTACTCGAAATATTTTTCTTCCTTTACGTTTTATGGAAAATGTAAACTCATCACAGTGCTTAATTAAACCGCACGCCACTAGGACATATGGGACAGTGGATACACGGCCAGTTTAGCCATTTGGTCTTACCACTAAATACAAACAAGGCAAATTAGCCAAGATATGGACATCTTTACATTTTCGATTCTGCTGGCGCAATAAAAAACGGCTTGAAATCATGTCAGACCAAGGGTGTATGGGCCGGCCGCGCCATAGCTCAAGCGGTTAGTTGCTAGCTTCCCATCGCGGCGGGACGGGTTCGATCCCGGGTCTGGTCAAGTGGGATTTGTGGTAGAGAAATTGGCGCTGGGGCAGGGTTTTTCCGAGTACTTCGGTTTCCCTTGCCAATCTTCATTCCACCAATTGCTCCACAATCACCCTCACCTATCATCTGGTGCTGGTACAATAGGCCAGAAGTGGCCCACCCCACTAGCAATAATAAAAAAAAAAGTGTATGGAAGAAGCAATGCAGCGTCTGGGCGAGATGCTGTGGCCAAGTTAACCCATTTGCTGAGTCATATAAACGAATGCATAACAAATGACATGCTACAATGGCGTGTGTTATACCGGGTTTCACTAGATTCATTTAATTTATTGCTTATTTAACGATGCTCTCAGTATATGGCGCGAAAAAATAAGGCGAGTAATGAATGACGAGGGACACGCGGTAGCGTAGTTGGTTGAGGAACTGTGCTACAAGCCGAAAGGTCGCGGGATCAATTCCTGGTGAGGTCACTGAAGTTTTAAATTGATTTAATACTTCCAGCGGCTCTATATTCATGGTGTCAGCTCAGCTTCTAACAGAAATGAGTACCAGGAATCTTCCTGGGGCTAAAGGGCGGTCGGCGTGTAAGTCTGACAACCTCGGCGCCATCTGTGAGCCGATGTGGGAGCCTCAGCGTCTCAAAGTCTTATGGACCTGCACGGCCTGTTGTAGGGATTAGAATTCTAAACGATGTAGAAGACAGAGACCGTAGTCTGTTAGAAGGCACTACTCGGAATTATCCTGGAGGGACTGAGGAGAAACACGAAACACTTCAGGTAACACAGTCTGTGTTCCAGCCGAGGTTCGAAGCAGGTGCCTCCTATACAGAAGTTAGAAACGTTAACGCCTGAGTGAATCGAACGCCGTAAACTGTTTCCAGTGCATGAGAAGACTTGTGTCCCTTCTAACCGCATCGTCTGCTTCCTGCTTCCGGCCCCTAAGTTCTAAAGAAGCTTTACAGAACTAAAAAAAAAATCCATATCGGGCGAGTAATAAGACGGGAAGCCAGACCCAGCATTCTCATCTGCATAATGTTCTTGAAATTGGAAATCGATACTCAGCTGTGATCGAACCTTATTTCTCTTTATTCTTTCAGCTGAATACAAAATGATTTTACCTTAACTGGCTTGGGCCAGACTGTCTGTCTCTTCGCTCACCCCGTCAATACTGTCATATCCAGCGATTGTTTTGCCCCATATTAACACTCCACTGCGCCTCTATCCAGACCTGTACGTCTGTCAGCATGAACTGGAACAAGAGACGCCCTAAGAAACATATAACTCCACGGTGATACTTGGTTCGAATCTCAGCTTGGTTATTAACAATCTCGACTGACATCCAGGTAAGTTCATGCGAAATTTGTGGTGAGCAAAGTGGCATTATCGGTCACGGTAGCTGAGCGGTCTAAGACATGTACTGTCTTCGCTTGCTTGGAAACCGAGATCGTGGGTTCGAATCCCACTCAGGGCATGCAAGTTTAGTTTGTGTGTATGAGTTTTTCTGTGTTTGTGTACAGGTAGAGGCCTTGCGACGAGCTGATCACCCGCCCAAGGAGTCCTACCGAATGTGTAAGAACTAGAAAAACCGAAGTGAACGGAGAAGTTCATGGAGGTAGGCCCAGGCCCACTGGGGCTGTAGTGCCAAGGGGGGGGGGAAGTGTCATTATAGCAGGATTTCTCCGAGAATTTCGGGGTTTCCAGTCAAATCCCATCCTTAAATGCTCCATTTCTCTCGTCTATAATGTGGAGCTCGTATAATGGACCATTTACGGCCTAAGCACTAAATTTCTCAGTTTCAGCCACATTGATAATTATGATAATGTTGATCCTGTTTGAGAGTTATGGCCGACAGCCATACAACAAACTTCCGCCCAAACTGAAAAAATTAATGACAGCCATAGTCCACATACTAACAACCAAAAACACCATAAGGGCAACACGCGCATAGCAATTGTTCAAGGACACACAATTGGGTATGCGAACGAAAGAGTGCGTGAATGAATGAGTGAGCAATTGGTTGCAAAATGAGAGCTCTTTGATTACTTAGACAAGAAGTGTTACTCCGACCGGCTGGTTTCTTTATTAAGCAGACAGGTGGATAGTCTTGCATTGAATTTCCTAGGCATTGTGGGTACTAAGCCTCACGCAGATGGTTTCAGGTTACTGGCCATTTCAAGTTAAGGGATAGAGGCTGTTCACTAATAGATGGGAACTTGCGGTGCCATGCCCTGGGATGCAGGGCGGGTCCCAGTGGGAATTACATAATTAGTTTCCCTCTTTATATACTTAACAGCCTCATAGGGTGTTTGTAGAGACAGCGGGACAGCGGGACAGGGGGAGCTCGAGTGTAGAGCTGTCCAGCTAAACAGAAGAAATACATAAAATATTCAGACTTTAATTTATTTAAGCATACGCTATAAGTGCCTACTCTGCAATCACCCTAATGCCAGATCAGAGATGGCACCCTGACTTAAAGACCGGGGACTGTGATAAATGAATATAGAGCAATGGTGCAATGATCACTTGAAGGGAAAACAGAATAAATGAGAGGAAACTCCTCTGCAGTGCCATTTCGTCCGCTATGAACATCATTATGAAGTCATCCACGAAGTGAGAAGTCAGCGCCACACAGTCCGCTTTATCCCCGAAGAAAGAGCCCGCGGTGTTCATTGGATATGAGGCTGGGTTGACCACAGGGTACATCTGGACACTGTGTGGTACAAAAATCTCTTGCCTCTACTGGGAATCGAAACTCAAACGTTCAGCCCATATAACCCGTCCCTATACCCACTGAGCTCTCCCGGCAGTGATAGATAAGGGGAAAGACAAAAACAAACTCCGTGGTCTTAGTCCGCAAGCGAACTATACCGACCGAGCGACAGCCGCTTGTCGGCGAAGTTCAGTGCCAACTTTTGCGGATAGAGGGTGTCTCATGGTCAGCACAACGAATCCCCATGGCCGTTAATCTCGGTTTCCTAGACCGGAGATGCTATTTCCTTGAAATAGCTCCTTAATTATCTTCACGAGGCTGAGTGGACCCCATTCCAGACCCACGCCTTCTCAGAAAATCTGGTAGTACCGGGAATGGAACCCGGACTTCTGGGTCTGTAGGCAGGAACTCTGACCTCTAGACCATAGAGGCGGTCGAAAATGAAAATTCCCTCAGCGAATTTTAGGTGAACTATAAATACAATAAACCGACTAAGGTATACGGAGTCGCAAGAAAGCATTTCGAAACGGAAAATGCTTTGCTTCAGAGCACACTTTTCCTTCTTGATATGCAATGGGTCGGTGTGGTTCAGAGTCCCAGATTGACATGCAAGGCCTCGCTCCGCCACGTTTCTCGTGCAAACTTGAGGCTGTCCATCAGTCTGTTTCCAGTACAATATCCATTTGGGGTGGGGAGATTACCCATCATGCTACAGTGCATGACTGACTGGCTTGTCAGTTCGAGTCGCGGCTCCACCAAACTTTCTAAGACAACATGGAGACTGCACGTTACTCCGAGGTACAGTCTTTTCCTAAAGCAACATGAAGACTGCACGTTACTCCGAGGTACAGTCTGTTTCTACAAGATGGAGACTGCACGTTACTCCGAGGCACAGTCTTTTTCTAAGAAAACATGGAGACTGTACGTTACTCCGAGGTACAGTCTGTTTCTACAAGATGGAGACTGCACGTTACTCCGAGGCACAGTCTTTTTCTAAGAAAACATGGAGACTGTACGTTACTCCGAGGTACAGTCTGTTTGTAAGACAACATGAAGACTACACGTTACTCCGAGGTACAGTCTGTTTGTAAGACAATATGGAGACTACACGTAATTATGACACAAATACACTCTGTTTCTAAGACAGCATTGAGATAACAAATTCTTCTCACCGCTTTGTAGCCGTGACGTAATATGTTTCCTGTGAGGTAAGAAAATAGAGGTATCCCTGTAACAGGTCCTGGAGGCACATAGGGTTGTGAGATGTTGAGGTTCCCACATTTTCTAGAGAGTCAGCTCATAGATGGCGGCAAGGTTGTCAGTCTTACGCGCCGGCCGCCCTTTAGCCCCAGGAAGATTCCTGGTACTCATTTCTGTTAGAGGCTGAGTCGACCCCAGGGCCATAGTGAGGCTGGAAAGATTAGATCAATTGAAAAAAAAAATCCAATGACCTCATCGGGACTTGAACTTGCGACATTCTGGCTTGTAGCATAGTGCCTCAACCAACTATGCTACCGCGTGTCCTGTGAGGTACGGACTGAACAACGGTTATGGCACTATACTGGCATTTGCTTGCAGGCCGTCAGGAGGACGATGACAACCCTCAATCGGTGCAGTAAGTGGCCAGGCGAAAACCCGAACCGAGAAATCAGAAGCCTTGCCGGTACAATCAGCTTGTTCGGGTTTCAGCATGAAGCTATGCTCTTATATAAGGGACCTTAACTTGGCTGGATGTAACGGAAACTTGAACGCAATTTACCAGTACTGACGGCCGGCAGTGTGGTGCAGACTTTGTCGACTGCTTCACTACCGCACTGGGGAGAGACTTGCTACGAACAGCGGCAAACTCCACAATGTCTGCCGTGTTCACATACACTGATTGTTGTTTACCCTACCACTCTACAGCGTCCCCAGCGTCAAGTCCCTCAGTCGCTTGATGCGCCGCGTTGGGAGGGTGCAAATCACCGCATCACAGCAAGAATGGCTTAAGTGTCTCCGGGCGAGTGCTCGAATTGTATACTTAAAATGGGTCGCTCAAAGTAACTGCGCGGTCTCAGACATGAACCATCTTCGTCCACTCAAAAACCAGGCTCTTGGGTTCGAATCCCACTAGGAGCATGGTTTTCTGCTTTTATTCTGTGTTTATGTTGTCGTGTGTAGGTAGCGGCCTTGCTAAACGTCTGATCCCCCGTCCAGGGAGTCCTACCAACTGTTTATAAGACCCATAATTCTAGGTTAATTCTGATGGGGAACAGATCAGAGGGCTTAACAAGAAAGTTAAAAGATGATGATGTATAGTGACTCTTTAAAAAAATAGCACAATGCAGAGTCGAATGAGAGGATGCTAAGCGAGTGACAAATTGGAAGAAATGAAAGTGGAAGTAGGTGTGCAATAATTTTGTGGTTTTATCCAGGCGCTTATCTGGAGGCACTGAAAATATATAAGAAAATACTAAAGGGGCTGTTGGTAGCCTATGAGTCCTTAATATGGGAACACATCGATATAAAATCGATTCTGAAATCTCAAGTTTCAGGGTCGATATCAAATTGCTTTATGAATTTAGAGGTTTGTAATTCATCCAATTAATTATTTAAGTCCAGTTGCTTATTCTTTGTTTATTTATCCGTTACAGTCAAATCTGTGTCAACAAGCGATAGGTTTATCAGTGAAAAATGCATAGGGAAATATATTGATGGAAATTGTCACTTCCTGATTTAAGGTAGTGCCTCGGAACTTGAAAGCTGGGATAGCTCAGTCACAGGCTACGTGTTGGACGACCGGGGTTCGATTTCTTTCAGGACCAATATTTTTTTCCTCTCCGCGGCGTCGAGACCGGCTCTAGGGCCAAAGCAGACTTAAATCCAATGTAGTACTGGGGGGCTGCATCTCTAGGGGTAAAGCGGCAGGGGCGTGAAGCCGATCACTCACCTCCGTCTAGAGCTGAGGCCAAGAATGATGGAGCTACACCTACGTTTCCCCGTACGTCTTCATAGCATAGCGCTTAATTATTTAATCAAAGGCATAAATTTACCTTCAACCTGGAATTTTCCTTGAGCTACTAAGGTAAATCACGTAAATTCTGTCAGCATAGCCGGTGTACCGACATATTTGAGCCAGCCCCCCCCCCAACCCAGATTAGAATTAGGAATGTTAACTGCGCCATTCTGACGTTCCTTCATTTCGCAGTTCTCAAACACGGAAAACTTCCTTCCTTGCAATGCAAATTGTCGTACTTAAATGAAAAGTAGAACTGAAAGTTGTGTTTCTAATTAAAACTTTTAAAATTCATTAAATAAAGGCCCATCAGTAACTATAATAGTCCTTAAATTACTTTCATTTTCATTCGTCCTAACAACCAAACAAAGGCACTAATTGCATTCTCTTCTTGCCCTGTGGTTAACTGTCAATACTGACTCCGCTCTCTGCTATACGCACCGTGTAGATATGGCAACTGTTACCGACGTTTCGGAGATGCATGTTACCCGCCATACTTCGGATGTACATGGTGCTTCCGCAACGTCGGGAATACTTCTCACACCCACACGGTGCAAAGATCCTAAAGCTGAAACGCCAGTAAAGTGAACCTGTCCTGTACTCTATAGCAGACAGGAGAAAGTTCGTCCTAACTAAATACGTGAATAACTCATGGAGCTGACTCCTTGAGAAGCCGCCAGTTGCGCAGCTACTCAAGAGATTCCCAGCATTTTATGGAACATGAAAGTTCATTACCGTGTTCACAAAAACTTTCCACTTATTCCTATCCTGAGCTAGATGAATCCAGTCTATAACACCCCGACATATTTATCTATGATCCATTTTAATATTACCCCACACCTATGTCTAAATCTTCCTAGTGATTTCCTTTATTCTGAATTTCATATAAAAACCATATATACATTTCTCTTGTCTCCCACACATGCTACAAGCCCAAACCATCTCATTCTCTTTGACTTCATTCTAAGTATATTTGGCGATGGGTATAAGTTATGGATCTTCAGGGAATGCATCTTGTTTTGTGTATCAACATATCGTATTTATATATCCGTCAACACAGCAATCAGATAAATAACTATTCCACATTTGTCTCAACTGAGTTCATTTAACTGTCGGTAAAGCCATGTGACATGTTTTTGCTCGTTGCAAGGCTGTACCGACAGTTAAATGAACTCAGTAGAGACAAATGTGGAATAGAGTTATTTATCTGATTGCGTGTCAACGGATATATAAACACGATATATAAGTTATGAAGCTCCACATTAAGTAATTTTCTCCAGCCAACTATTATTTCATCCATCTTGGGTCCAAATATTCTCTTCAGCACCCTGTTCCCAAACATCCTCAGTCGAAGTGTTCTTCCATTAATGACAGGGAGTATTTTTTTTTCTTGGCACTACAGCCCCAGTGGGCCTAGGCCTACCTCCATGAACTTCTCCGTTCACTTCGGTTTTTCTAGAACTTACACATTCGGTAGGACTCCTTGTGCGGGTGATCAGCTCGTCGCAAGGCCTCTACCTGTATAAACACAGAAAAACGCACACCAACATCCATGCCCTGAGTGGGATTCGAACCCATGATCCCGGTTTCCAAGAGAGCAAATACAATACATGCCTTAGACCGCTCGGCTACCGTGACCGGCAATGCCAGGGAGTATATCCTGCCAAAACATAACGCGATATATCGATACTCTCAACTCATATCGATGTCGAATTCTTTTAACCGACAGCCTATATCATGAATCTCCCTGACGTACACTGTACGCTCTTGTGCATGATTTACACACATCATAATTCTGTTATCATATGGAAATAAGCCCACTGTTTTGTTAGGGAAATGAACACTTGTTATTTTAAGGCGAAATAACAATTCAATATTTTCCCATAGCAGAAATTTGCAGACGAATTTCTCTACCGTGACTTCCATTAGGACGCAGGCTGTAAAGAGATTGTGAATAGCAATAAGCGAATATGCAAGTTTATGGGCAATGCTCTAGACATGTATTCAGGAGGGCATCGCTTCGGATCTAGGTTGGGTCATTGACTCTCTTGACTGAAGCTTTCTATAGCATCCTCAGATATTCCAGACAGATGCTGGGATAGAACCTCGATTAGGCCGCGACCACTTCCATCCGAATTCTTTCCAATTCATCAATCATCAGTCATACCATTCACCAGTCTTAGATATTGCTAATGACAGCGACGAACCCACAAGCCACAATCGGGTAACATCCACGGTACCTCTGCTCCTTCACGGTCGCCAGCAGAGTCTTCGATATGGCATGAAGAAGCTCTTTCCTGTACTTACTTACTTATAGAGCTGAGCCCTTCTTGAGAAGCCAAATCTGCAGCTACTCAAGAATTTCCCAGCATTTTATGGAACTCGAAGGTTCATTACCGTGTTTACAAGAGCCCTCCGCTGGTTCCTATCCCGAGCGAGATCAATCGAATCCATACCATCCCATCCTATCTCTCTAAGATCCATTCTAATATTGTCCACCCGCCTACGCCTTAGTCTTCCCAGTGGTCTCCTTCCTTCTGCTTTCCCACCAATATCCTATAAGCATTCCTTTTCGCCACCATTCGTGCTACATGCCCTGCCCACCTCATCCTCCTTGACTTCATCATTCTAATTATACTTGGAGAAGAGTACAAGTTATGAACCTCCTCATTATGCAGTTTTCTCCAAGTTCCTGTCACTTCATCCCTCTTCGGTCCTGTACTGCGAGACAAAATGACATGGACTGGCATTAACAAGCACAACTCACATCACATGCCAATTCAAATTATAAATTTAACAAAATTTTCTTGGAAGAATTTATTGTCTAATTTACTACGATCCGACACGGACCGCATTGAAATCCATTCTCAAAATATTATGGGGTGGACATACAGACATACATACACAGCAAGGTTACCTCATAAGCCTCAAATTGAAGGATGGGATACACAGAGAGACTGCAAGGTGATCTCATAAACTTCCTTATATTTCTTTTTAATAAAGAAAGTAGATTAACAGATTATATCTTTTGGGATATGACGCCGTGTACTCTGTACTGCAAGCTGCTTACTTCGACCATGAAGACTGAAGCAGGAAGTTCCTCCGAAACATCGGCAAGCTTCTATTAGACTATACGGTGTCATATCGCAGAAAATAGCACTCTTCGCCGTCATGGCCATGAAAATGGCAGATCTCACGCACAAATTAAAATGTTTCTATATTTAAATGGCAGTATGAAGAAGATTAACATTTTAATGGCCGATCGATCGGTCGATTGGTTTAATTGCAGCTGGCCTTCGCCAGCACAGTCATTCCTAGTTTCAGTCTCCTCGAGATCCATGACTAAGATTTTTATTCTCTCCTAGACGTGTACGTGTTTCGAAATTGAGCCTCCTCTCTCGAAGGGACTGGGGGTCCGTCTTCCTATGTAGGTACCGCAGTTTCAGCACGACTATATCCGCGCTGTCACGGCGTCCAGGTCACTGTGGACTCTGTGTCACTGCACTACACTACGTACTATATACAAATTCAGTCCGTACCTCACAGGAAACAAACCATATCTCCGCTACAGAGACCAACTGGTTAATAATGTTTAGGGAAAGAGATCGCTGTTTACTGCGAGAACACACATATATATACTGTGGGCATAATGCAGGGTTTTAGTATGTTAAAGCAGGTGGTATATTTAGTAACCACTGGGCTCTAAAAGGTTAATATTCCGCATGCTACAAATGAGATAACTCGAGGCAGGGGTGATCTGCGTTAACAGATGAGGCTAATTAATTAATGAAATGAATTTCTGAGACCATTTCTCTGGAGGAGAAAATAATTATTTCTGCCTTAAGTCAATAAAGAAAAGTTACATTTACGAGGAAATGAGCAGACAAATGCGGCATTTATATTTCCAAACAATTTAACATGAAAGTAATTAAAATTAAACTTCAATAGGCTCTAGAAAAGCAACTAAATCTTCAACAATTCGGAGGCGATGTGGAGATAGGCCGCTGTTGCATAAGTGTTTTGAATTGCACCGAAGCAGCAGATGGAGGCCCCCCCCCCATTCAGAAGCGCATGAACAGCCTGGTCGTATTATCGCCCGACTCAACAAAATCAGTTCTAATCTCATTTCGTCATCCAAATGAGAGAGGGAACTGGTCTCTGCTGCACTGCCACGATGTTCCCGCACAAAGCAAACATTCTCAGCTGCCGCTCGCCACGCAGAATACAAAGGCCTACATCTTGTGACATTTCACGTTCCCACAGCGGTGACTGCGCAGATTATTCGTACTCCAGAGTTACTGACGTTTCGGAGAAACCTGCTGCCTTTCATCTGCAGTGATTACGGTTCGTTAAAAGTTTTCAAATTTTTGCTAAGTGGAATATCTTTAAGTCAGGATTTGCATTGGTCGCTAAGCTGCATAGTTGATCTTCCACTCTGAAGGCGGAAGAAATGTGTTACAGCGAAACGTTTGTAAGATATACCAGACTGCACGGTGTTAAATTCCAAAGGACAGGAATCTTCGGGCTATCTTATATTTTTCCTTCCATGAAATGCATTAAATGAACACTAAATAAAGAGGTGATGTCCATCTGTCAGTATGATTTTCATAAAAAAAACAGAGAATTTCAATTAAATTTTGTACTGGGTGCTCATATTAAATATCTAACTACCCAGAGTCCTCGAAAACTACATAAAACTATGTCATACTGAACACCAGCACCATCTAGGTACAACACAATCCGTCAACGTTATAACAGGAATCTTAAGAGACACCCCACGCTACCGTTTAGAAAACAACACAGTGGACACAGTTCATGAAAGCACTGACACAGACACACCTGACGTCATATTTACTAATGAGAACGCCCTCCACAACCTCCGGATAGCTATCAGTCATTTCCAGATTAGAATATCATGGTTTATTTTTTCCTTGGCACTACAGCCCCAGTGGACCTAGGCCTACCTCCATGAACTTCTTCGTTCACTTCTGTTTCTCTAGATCTTACACATTCGGTAGGACTCCTTGGGCGGGTGATCAGTTCGTCGCCGCAAGGCCTCTACCTGTACACAAACGCAGAAAAACGCACACACACAAACTAAACATCCATGCCCTGAGTGGGATTCGAACCCACGATCCTGGTTTCCAAGCGAGCGAAGACAGTACATGCCTTAGACCGCTAGGCTACCGTGACGGCAGAATATCATGTTTTCAGGAATTATATTTCTTTGTGTTGGTTGATATATACATTGATGAAAAACTTTTAAATAATTAAATGCAAACATTTGAGATTTTGATGTGACAGATTAATGGTCTAATGCATCCGTATTATTTCAATCCTATATCACCCACCGATACGTGATGAAATATCGCACGGGAATATCTGGTACTTTACGCAGGAAAAATTCTCTTCTGTATGAGGGTAAATTTTAACATTGATTGGAAGTAGGAAGACACTGTTTGCAGCCCTATTTTCCCCGATAAACCCGAAAAAATTTCCGGCCGGTTCTGCATATTTCTTCCTTTGCTTACTTTTCGATCCTGAAGATGGAAGTGATATTTTGCTCCGAAATGTCGGCCTCCCTCCGAATTACGTGATGTTACAACCCAGAAGACCGCACTCTTCATTGCACAGTTTGCGGAATTTCAGTTTTAGAAGTCTGTTGGAAAATTTCGAGAGGTCGAAATTAACAGTGCATTTACCCTAAAGCCAGATGAAATTTCAACGAGATACTTTTCGAAACTGTACAAAACCCTATTCTGAGTAATGCTCTTTACACAGCAGGGGGGTCACTGGTGATAAGTTTATGGAACAAATGGGGTGATGGCCCGAAAAATTTTTGGAACCACTGACCTGTAAATAAGATCTAAAAGTTTGTGACGATGCTACATTAATACAAATATTATGTTTCTCGACATTATTCATCCTCATGTCTTTATCTAAATATAATCAGGACGGAGAGACGGAGAGTTGATTGAAATGCTATGCTACAAATCAGAAGGTCGCAGGTTCGATTTCCGATGAGGTCACTAGATTTTTCAATTTACCTAATCTTTCAGCCACACTATGGCCCTGGGATTGACTATGCCTCTAACAGAACTGAGTAGCAGGAATCTTCCTGGGGGGGGGGCGGCCGGCGCGTAAGGCTGACAACCTCACCGCCATCTGTGTACCGATTGTCTAGAAAATATGAGAGCCTCGAAGGCTCAAACAACCCTTTGGGCCTTCACGTCCTGTTAGAGTGATAGCTTTTTTTCCTGGCACTACAGCCCCAGTGGGCCTAGGCCTACCTCCATGAACATCTCCGTTCACTTCGGTTTTTCTATATCTTACACAGACGGTAGGACTCCTTGGGCGAGTGATCAGCTCGTCGCAAGGCCTCTACCTGTACACAGACACAGAAAAACGCACACAAACATCCATGCCCTGAGTGGGATTCGAACCCACAATCCCGGCTTCCGAGCGAGCGAAGACAGTGCATGCCTTAGACCGCTCGGCTACCGTGACCGGCTCAGTGATAGCTTCACCTGTATCTTTTTATAAAGATAACGATATTTCTAAATAAAAACGTGACGATGGATAATGTCCATAAACATAGTATTTGCACTGACCTATAGTATATATGATTTATAAAGAAACTGTCGTTGAGTAATCGAATTATTATCCAAAAATTTTTCTTGAGATACTGGGGAAAACGACTAAAGACGTAAAGCATAATAACTAGTGTCACGCCCGAGATTCCAACCGAGAACCTCCGGAATAGAAACCTAGAGCGTTACCTATAGACCATTCTATTCAATGCTCAGTAGCTGAAAGGGAGGAGACGCAGACACAAGGTAACACACGCAGACAGCAGGAGATCAGATAAGTCTCTCTCCTGCATTTCAAACCCAAGCAGAAGTGAGAAATATGAATTCGCTCTGAGGAACCGAGTAGGGTAGAGTGTGGAGATATTTCTGTAGCATATACAAGTAGATTCATGACACACGGGCACAAAAAATAACGGTATATATAAACAATTCTGGAACAGGGAGGGGCGGGAAGTAGGGGCGGAGGAAGGACACGCTATAGACGAGTTTTCCACGGATGAAAGAAGACTCCGTACATATTTCCATACATCAGACTCCTCTCTGCGTGATTTCTTTTTATTCTTCTCCCCACTTCGCTCCTCGGTTCCTGTGAGATTTCAAGTTCCTAATTTTTTCTCCTTCCTCGCTGCTATTATGCTGAATGGCAGGGCCCTATAAGGCGTGTTTTTGTCAGACTTTCAAGTACTTCTCGCGTCATCGGAAACCGGTTCACATTTTACTTAACGTAGCAAGTGAGTTACTGATTACAGAGTCGTGAGGCAGTCCCGCTGGACTCGGAACAAAGAATAACTGTGCTGGCGATAATAATAATGCCCCGTGTGGAGGCTCGGTCGAGTACCTCCACCGTAGTCCTGCCACCCAGTACCTGGGGGGATAACTGGGCCACCATGTTGCAGGAGGATATAAATACGCCGACATGGTCCTCAAGGTTGGGGGAGTTTCGAATCTGAGTCAGTAAAATGTGGTCATGAATCCCGCGGGACTGAGACCCTAGAATGACTGCGCTGGCGAGACCCAGCAGCAATCGTAAACGATAGACTCATCCTCTCTTCAGAGAGGATGTTACCTAAGGACTATGACCGCAAGTGTTCAGTTGGAAAATAAAATTATTGGTCGTGAGTCTCAAGGTGCTTGTCGTCAAGACGAACTGACTGGACGTAAACTATCAGTCGTAAAGTAACTCTGAGGACAATTATGGGAGTTAGTTGATGGTTGGCAGTTCAGTTGTAAAGAAACGACTTAGTTGTAAGAGTGTGGCAGTGAAAATAAGACTTTGTGTTTGAAATTTGGAGTGTGTAATTCAGTGATATTTTTAGAGTTCGTGTGTTAAAATCAGTTGTTAGGAAACGACTAGGGGAGAGTGTAATAAACTTGGGACACTAGTGTCTGTAACAGTAAACTGCGAACTTTTTGAAACAGTGATGGCGTCATGGTTATTTGTAACATTATCTATAAGCGGTCACTATTAAATGCATACATCGTCTATACAGACAGACCCCAATAAGTGACTATATATCATCATCATCATCATCATCAGTAATCTGTCAGACAACAGGTCCACTGTCTCTTCCAAAACAATTCCTCCATTTAATGCGATCTAGAGCTTTCTCCTTCAAATGGCAGTATCGTAGTATCCTCTTCTGTCCAGAAGGTCATCCAGCATCTTCTTACGTCTTCTTCCTCGTCTTCTGGTCACTTCTATCCGCCCCTCTATCTTTCCTTCAATAACTTCTTTTAGCAGGCAGTTTCTGCGTAAAACATGACCAATCCAATTAGCCTTCCATTTTCTTATTTCGTGTAGGATATTCCTCTGCTCACTGCCTCTAATTAACACTTCTTCATTTCTCACATAATCGGTCCAACTCATCTTCTCCATCGTTCTCCAACACCACATTTCGAAGCTTTCCTGGTGTTTCTGATCTACTGCCCTAAGTGTCCAAGTTTCAGCCCCATACAGAGCTATGCTCCAAATGTAGCATTTCACTAGTTTCTTCCTCAAATTTAAGTCTAATTTGATATATATATATATATGTGTGAGATACTCAGAGCTACAAACAAGTGGAGAGTCTTACTCACCGAGACTTACGCTGAGTGTTCCCGTGGACCGAGGCTTCGCACTTCACTTCACGGTTCGGTTTGGGGCTGTCTTTGCATGCTCTTTGTCTGCACTTTTGGAGCACAGTGCCCAGGTTGTCACCGACAGGGCTTCCTCGTGATTTAGATCTAGCTGCCCCGGGAATTAGGGAGGGGGCGAAACACACCCCCGCAACCCCAGTCCATTCCATGCACCCTTGCAGAGACAGTTCCAGGGATATCACTTCCATGACGTGGATAAACAGATCGGTTTGTTGGGCGTTCTTAAATATAAATTGTCATTCACTCTCTATCACTTGCATCCACTGAACAGAGTTCTTATTGATACGCTTACAGTTACTCAGCTGCTCTAAAAATTCAAAGGATTTGTATGGGACCCGAAGGTTCATTACCGTGCCCATAAGAGCCTGCCATATGAATCCAATCCATATCATCCTATCCTAGTTCTCTAAGATTAATATTAATAATATCCTCCCATCTAGGTCTAGATCGTTCAATAGAAATCTTAATTCAGTTTTCCCTACCATAACTTTGTATGCATCTCCCTTGATTCCCATGAATTCCACGTGCCTTGTGCTGTTCATCCTTCTTGATTTGATCACCAGAACATTGGAATGGAACTGATGAAACTTTTAGTTGTGGAGGATCTCTCCATCTTCCCGTTGATTTGCTCCCCCCCTTTTTTATTGCTAGTGGGGTGGGACTAAGTCCCTTGTACTGCGGCCACATCTGGCCTATTGTACCAGCCCCAGATGATAGGTGAGGGTGATTGTGGAGCAATTGGTGGAATGAAGATTGGCATGGGAAACCGAAGTACTCGGAGAAAACCAGCCCCAGCGCCACTTTGTCAACCACAAATCCCACTTGACCAGACACGGGATCGAACCCGGGCCGCCGCGGTGGGAAGCCAGCGACTAACCGCTTGAGCTATGGCGCGACCTATATCACTTCCCTTAGTCCCAGATATTCTCCTCGGCAACTTGTTTCAAAACACACTCACTCTAGTAAATTAATATGTGAAGTTACCGAATATATCTAATATGTTCACATACCCTAACTAACGAGGGGCACATCTGGCCCACCGCAAGGCCTCTACCTATTAAGTAACTAACCAACCAACTCACTCACTCATGGAGCTGAGCCCTTCTTGAGAAGCTGCCAATTGGGCAGCTACTCAAGAATTTCCCAGCATTTTATGGAACCAGAAGGTTCATTACCGTGCTCATAACAGTCCTCCACTGGTCATTATCATGATCCAGATCAATCCAATCCATACCATCCTAGCCTATCTCTCCAAGAACCATTTTAATATTCTCCACCCACTTACGCCTTGGTCTTCCCTGTGGTCTCTTTCCTTCTGGCTTTCCCACCACTACCTCTTCTCCCCATTCGTGCTACATGCCCTGTCCACCTCATCCTCCTTGACTTGACCATTCTAACTACACTTTGAGAAGAGTACAAGTTATGAAGTTCCTCATTATGCAGTTTTCTCCAACTTCCTACCATTTCATCCCTTTCGGTCCAAATATTCTCAGTCTTATATTCCTCCCTTAATGTCAGAGACCAAGTTTCACACCCATACAAACCTGCACGACGCAGGAAAGCGCGGACTACAGACCCGTGAGCCCTACTCACCGCTCTGTGGACGCTTCACTCTGTACTTATTTTTATTGAGATACGAAAACCTCATATTAAACGTGAGACGGTTTTTGATAAACCCACCAGTTGAATTAAAACTCCATTTTCTTATGGAAACAGGCTTGAGGCTTATTGCGTTCGGATTTCATTAGTTCGGCGAGCATGGTCTAGTTATTACGTCACTTCATTACTGTTAGCGACCTAATAAAACTGTATCATTAGCTCCTGCGTTCCACACAAGGACCAAAATCAATAACCAATCTAATAAAGGGAGATAGTACAGCAGATGCTAATGCCATCTCTTGGTAATAACAGCTATTACAGGTTACGCCCAGCTTCAAACTATAATTGAACCAGGGAGTTAACAACGAAACTCGTGTTACGAAAGTAATAATCATGAACCGACTCTGTATAAAGACAATGTCACATCAATGATATAGGATTCCACTTTCTCTAGGAAAGTCTTAAGCAGAAGTGTTCGGTTTATTGTAAGAATTTTACTGGTAATTCTGCGCAGCAGTAAAGCTTCAGACTCGTATTAGTGAGGTACTCTGTTCGAACCTCGGCCAGAATTGTGTCTGACATGATTGTGCTTCATAATTTTCCTCAGATATACAAAAAAATACGGGAATATTACACTGATTAATCTAGGAATAGTCCCTTCCAAATTATTTTCAATTAATCCCACTCTCTGGATATTAGGAGAATAGTAAAATTATCAATAGAGATTAACGTCCCTGGGGATCCGTTGCACTAACCACGCGACACCCTCTATCCGATAAAGTTTGCACTAACTTTATGTGTCTCTTGTTTCCTTCTTGCATGCGACGTAGTGATACAGTTTTTTCCTCTTGTGTACTTCTTATCGTCTGGACATTTGTTCCTGTGTTATTCCTGTCACTGGTTTCAATGTGGACACTGAAGATGGATGCGATATTTTCCTTCGAAACGTCGATTGACTTTCAACGGACTACACGGCGTTATATCCATGAAAATAGAACCTCTCTCGAAGAGTCTGTATTTTCAATTATTAAAAAAATAATATAAATTGTCATAGCATAAATATGTTGTTGCTGACAGGGAGGCCTCCACATTTTGGTTGGCCTCCCCCCGCCCACCCCCCGCCCACAACTGTTAATAGGACCCTGGGAACCCCAGACCTTGCATCTAACTTTATGACTGGGAGTTAGTAGCGATGAACTTTGGGGTCCTGCTACAACAGTGCTGTATGTTACAGCACTTAATCTCATCCCGTGCGAATACATCGAAAGGAGGGGTGGTGCAAAGTGAGCAGATAACATAGAGGGGTGGAGAGTAAGGGGGATGTGAACATGAACACTACCTCAGCTATAAACCTCACAGTAAAATAAACTCGCCCCTTAGCAACATCATATGAAGGCATGTGGGGGAGCGGAGGTTTAGCTCCACGCAACCTCGGCACTATGTGGAGCTGAGTAGTAAGTTTCATGCTCCTGGAAGCTTTACCCCGTGGAGAAAACCTCCGGTATCCTCTGCATAAGAAGCTGGAAGGGACCGAAGACAAATCATGACGCTATGGAAAAGCAGAAAATATATTTTGCTCTGCCGGGAATCGAATTACGATTCCTCGGTTATCCAGCACATATCCTAGCCTCTACAATGAACTATTCCGACATTAAACCCAAGCTTTGTTATTCGTCACATGTTGGCCCACGTCATTTAAAAATCAAAATGGCGCGTGGATCAGATCAACTTACACAGGACACATGGAGAGGCAACACGATTGTCACCCCTGCAAACAACCAGCAGCCCTGTCACGACATGAGACAGGGAACTGCGCCATTTAACTGGGAATGGGGTTGGGCCGATAAATGTGTACTGTGCTAGGGGTGGTGATGTAGTTATCTAGTCATAAATATATTTTGGAGCTCTGCTGCAATTTTCTTCTTTTTATCATAAACTATTTTTTGTGCTGGAAATCTACAAACGTTTTATTTGTTTGAGCCCTGATGAACAAGGATAAGAACAAGTCACATCAGGGGCTTGATGACTGCTTATATCAACAGACAAAAGGGGAAAAATATATTTGGAAAGTAAAATCTAATTGTCCCGGGGTTCAATTCCGGGCAGATGACAGATTTTTCTCTTCTCCACAGCTTAAAATCGATTATGGTGCCCACCCAGTCTCCTATAAAATGTGATTGGGGGCAATTTCCCAGGGTTAAATTGGCCGGGGCTTAAACTGAGCACTCACCTCCATCTAGTGCCGAAGGCAAGAATGGTGGACCTCTTGAGGTCGAAACATGTAGTGGTAATAAAAAACGTGTTGTGTAGTCGGTAAATTCACTCTACTATTAATTAAACACACAACAGGATGCAAGAAACGATTAAAATGGTGGAGCTATACCTCCACTTTTCCTCTTCCTCCCGCTCCAACAATTTGAGCATAGGGCTGATTTCTCAGTTTCATGATCATTTTACAGACGATATGATTCCTTGGACGGGCGATCAGCTCCGTCGCAAGGCCTGTATCTAAACACAGGACAACACAAACACAGAATAAACGCACACAGACATCCATGCTTCAAGTGGGGTTCGAACACGCGATCTCATTGTTGGAGCGGGCGAAGACGGTTCATGACTCAGACTGGACGGTCACGCTGATGTTCTTACTTTAATAAATGTCTTCAGTGGCTGTAAATATTGCCCCCCCCCTCCTAGAAACAATCCTGTTCGGAACACACGTAATTCTACCGTGGTCAGGTGCTCCTCCAGCCACTGTCCTTCAGTTCGATGTGTTTCGGCAGCTAATGCAGTTTGTAAATCTATAGATATTGTCACGTGTTTAGGTGACTATAGACGGGGTTTTGATTGATGAGTCGATATACTGAGCACTAAAACACACGACGAACGACTATAATTTACAGAACACTGACACATACACACTAATATTCTCAGTCTGTTACAGCCTACACTTGCCGTTACCTAGCAACGGATTTCAACACAGGAAATGTAACAGTCACACTCCAAATATCACACATAAAAATCTTTTCTTCACCACCTGACTATCAACTGAATAAGTTCTAAATCTACCAGCTGTAACATCTCACCACGGACCACACAGAAAACACATCTCCTCTGTTGTTGTGTCTGGAATCGTTGCAGCAGATATGTGTTTACCGTGCCTTTGCGTACCAAAGGCCGCGGCACGGACAACAGAAAACAATCTTCCTCTGTTGCTGTAACACTGTTTCTTTAGTATCTGGTGTTGCGGGAACGTTTTTACCGATCCGTTGCCTAGAATCGGCTCCTCTACACACTCTCCCATCTAGCGATCATTGCATAGCAACGACTCTAAACACCACAATATGTTTAATAACTCAGGTTTAAGTATAAAGAACCTTAACTGATTGCTTTTGTTTGTTTTGTCCTTATGTTGTCTTATTACTGTTGTTGTTTTTATTCGTGCTGACTCTGTAATTAGCCACTGACTGCTGAGTTCGGCACGAAAATAAATAAAGAATTTAATTATTATTATTTGTATAGAATCTTAAAAGCGCTGTCTCCCGCCGACATTTGCAGCAGCCTCATGTATCTAGCTGTATTCATATCGATCAGTAAGCAAAAAACAAATGGCCGACACGGAATGGGGTTGGAAGGAAGCGAGAGGTGATTAGGTCCGACGGCGGACGAGATGGATTGGGGTGAAGTAACGGTACAGCCCCAAAAACTAGCATGAGGGGGTAGCGCAACGTAGTTTCACACACGCCGGCTTACTCGATGATCTTCTCGAATCTTTGAAGTACTAAGTCGCAGAAATGCTTAGAACACCAAATGCCTGAGTGAGCCCGTTCTAGGAGACAAGGCTCGGCAGGGCAATCCTCCCTCCCTCCCTCCCACTTGCTCCTCTTTTTCGCCCTTTTTTTCTTAAAGGTTACTTCCTCTATCCCTTCCACTTCCTCCTTATTTCCGCCCTTCATTCTACTTTCCTTTACAATCCTCCCTCCACCTCTTCCACTTCCTTCTAATCTTCCTATCTACGGTGCCTAACTGCCTATCTCTGTAACAGGCCGTGGAGGCCCATAGGGTTGAGAGACGTCGAGGCTCCCACATTTTCTAGACAATCGGCTCACAGATGGCGGTAATGTCAGCCTTACGCGCCGGCCGCCCTTTATCCCTAGGAAGATTCTTAGTACTCATTTCTGTTAGAGGCTGATTCGACCCCAGGGTCATAGTGCGGCTGGAAGAATTAGGTCAACTGAAAAATTCACTAACGTCATCGGGAATCGAACCCGTGACCCTCCGGCTTGTAGCATAGTGTTTCAACCAACTACGCTATCGTGTGTCCTGTACAACGGTTGTAGTCCACTGAATGTGAACCAACGTTTCAGAGGCTATATTTTCTTCCGAAACATCTGCTGAATTTCAATCGACCACACGGCGCTATATCCAGAAGACAAAACCCTTCATAACCTCAGTTCCTGCAGAGAACAGTGTGTTGTAGATTACATGGAACAAAAGTTTCTATCAGGACTGCGTCTCGTTTGAGGACCCTTCTTGTTTTGCGTGTATTCTTCTTCTTATTATTATTATTATTATTTTCGGCCCTGCACGTGGTATTCGCTGCTGTATGAAACGGAGCAGCTGTGGTTGCGTGGGGCGGCTATCAATCTTCATTTGTTTCAGCGACAGATTAGTCTCACATAGGCCCTCGCACTGCCACAAATTTTCTTCCTTCCTGTCCCTTATATTCCCTTTTTGTGCGCATATACCCTCTAGCACCCCCTCCCTGCTTCCGGGCTACACCGCCGAACTTCTTAAGAGTTTCACTCTCTTCTGTTCCTCCTTCGCCCTTTATACTCCCTAATCAAAAGAGGAAGTAGGTTATGGTCTCTGGTCCAGATGGTCGGCTTCCACCCTTTTCACCCCTTTATTTGTAATAATAACCCCTCATAAGGAGCCAATTGCTATATACAACTATTTTTTGTAGGTTATTTAAGACGCTGTGGGTATCAAGATTGTATTGCGTCAGACGTAATGGCTGATAAATGACGAAGCAAGGAGAAGTGCAGGATAGGGACTAGCTCTATCGGCTGGGCCCAACCTGAGGACGGAGACAGAACCCAGTCTCCGAAATGGTATGCTTTAAATAATAAACATGACCAAAACACAATAACTGTGTTAATGTAACATCGTCACAAATTTTTATATCTTATTTACGAATCTTTAGCTTTACCTCTACACAAATATTTTGGGCCCAACAACTATAATACATATTTTGTCACGTATCCTATAGTGTAAAGAAAATGATAAAGTTATTCTTGCAACATACCATGGGGGGGGGCATATGGTAGTGAGACGTCGAGGTTCCCACATTTACTAGACAATCAGCTCAGAGATGGCGGTAAGGATATCAGCCCTACGCGCCGGCCACTCTTTACCCCAGGAAGATTTCCGGTACTCATTTCTGTTAGAGGCTGAGCAGGTCCCAGGGTTATGGCGCGAATAGAAGGATCAGGCCAATTTAGAAATCCAGTGACCTCATCGGGAATCAAACCCGCGACCTTCCGTGAATCTCACATTACTGGAACTCACTTTAGAATCTTTTGTCTATCCATCTCTTATCGAAAAATGGAAAAGTTTACTATATAAAAGCTAATTCTAAAGAGCTGAGACAGTAATTTCGCTACCAATAAAGGATATGCCCATCAATTTATGGGTCCGTATGAGGGCTTTTACGTCAAGGGGTAAAACGACAGGTTTGGGAAGCTGTCCACTCAGCTCCTTCTAACGCCGAGGTCAAAAATGTAGGAGCTATACCTCCACTCCCCCAAGTCTTTATGACTTGGTGCTTAATAAATTAAGTGCAGAGACATTGTCCTTTTTTAACTTTACTTCTTATGCTGGAAACTTACTGATTATGTTGATGTAATTTGTGCTAGTGTTAAAACTCAATAGTTAAAATAGTTGTGCTGTGTTGTCAGAAGTTAGATACAGTAACAGTGTTCGCAGTTCATAACATGGAGTTCACTCATTCTTCACGTGTGTGGTTGCATCTCATGTTCTCCTGTGCACTTAGTTACAATGTCGAGGGCATAAGACAGCAAAATATTCTATTTATTCAATAAGAATTGTAACGTTTGATGGAACTGTAGTCTTCTTACGTAACACAGCTAACGTTCCGTGTGTAATCTACAAATAAACCAATACGTCAGCATCTAACAAGAAGTTCTGGGAAGAACTTAGTCGCCTACTTTCCTTTGATACGGCATGAAATTCATAGAAAACGACGCCTTGAACAAATCTTAGTTAAGACGAGAATGTGTGCACCGAGCCGTTGCTTAGCAAAGACAGGGGGATACACAGACTCTCCTTTGATACGACACGGGCCGTACAGAAAATGATTCCAACAATTCTTATATGGTTGCGTGTGTTTGTTGTCGCTGGAAAATATTTACCGAGCCGTTGCATAGCAATGATAAAGAAGCGATACATATATAGACATTCTGATGGGAGGGGTTTTATGAAGTATGCCGTTGAGATGAGCTCAGATGCCATGATATACCAAGTTTAGTAAAGATTGGTTCAGGCATTGAGGGGGGGGATACACATACAGACATACAAATACAAAAGAGCAAGGTGATCTAATTAGCCTATGTTCAGTTTTTCAAAATAATGAATGTAGGTTAAAACTATCCTATAACACGTCTTTAAATACTTTATAATTTATTACGTTTGCAGGCCTCGCTTCACGAGAACGTCTATTTAATTAAACATAATTTGAAGTCCGTTTCTCTGCCCCATGGCCATGTAATTCTACTTTCAATAATAAAATATTTATTGAGGTAATTAACTGCACGGGTCTGACAACACGAAAACACAGTTCCTATATCCCTGCTTCACGTTGCCATGGTAACTAAAGTTGCGTCATGGCTTGTAGGCCTGGTTGCTTTAAATAATTCAATGTGTAAGGCACAGGGGAACTGTAGGGGCTTCGTAGCTGATTGCAATAAAGTCCCATTATCCGCAGTTTTACCGGTCACATGTTCAGAACTAAGTAAATTTGTATCAGATCGGTGAAAATTAGATTTCACTCGGAATATATCAAATTCCGAAGTCCTTTGAGTCAAACCGTTTCACACATTATATTAAAGTCAGTGGCGGCTCGAGGCAAACACTGCGATAGAAGATTAACCCTACTCCAGGTCCTTATTCTTCTTATTATTAACTTTTTTTGTAGTATATTTAAGGACGCTCACAATGCCTCAGACCATACGACGTCACGTGGAAGAATGATGGTAACTAATTAATTCAAAAAGATTTGGAAGGAAGTGGTTCTGTTATAATTGACGTGTAATATCGGCATTTGCCTGGAGGGACTGAGGTAAACAGCCAAATATTCCTTAAGGATAGTCGGTATAAAACCGAGATTCGAACCGCGTACTTCCCGAATACAAATTTACAGCGTTTCTGCTATACTAACATGCCAACTTTCAGTATCATATTAACCTACGTAACTTATTTTGAAAAAAAAAAATAAACACGGCTTATAAGATCGCCTTGCTGTCTGTGTGTCTGTGCTTACCACCCCCCCCCTACCTTTGCGAGGTAACGCGCAGGTTGCTATGCAACGAATACAAAAGCAACAGCAAAAAAAAAAAACAAAGTTGAACGTGTCGTTTTCTACGATATCCGTGTTGTATCAAAGGAAAGTAGGCCATTAGATCTTCCAAGAACTTCTTGTTTTCATATTATTTTCATAGCGTTCCTGTTCAGGCTTTAAACCCTGAAGATGCACATTTATCGCGGTAAGAACATCAAACAACGGACGAGACGGGGGAGTCAACCACGATCATTGCCCGTTTTAGGGCCACGATAAATATTTGCCTATATACTTCGTCCCTGAAGATGGTCACATCATCTTTTGTCTAAACTTTTATGTCAAAAAGACTACATTTCGTCACAACCCAGAAGACTGGAACTTTAACAAACCCTCCTCCTGCAAGAATCTCCGATCGTTCAACCATCACTATACTGACTGAGCTACCCGGCTTTCTCTCTGCCCTGAGCTGAGAGCAGCCAATATAAAACCACCTACATGCGGTGTTACGCTCCCAGCGAAGCGACATCTTCAACCATGATGAATGGCCACATCATTTATCAGAGAGAAAATTAGACTTTTACGAGCAGATACCCGTGTCTTGCGTCGATACAAGGCCTTAACAATAATTCGTCATTTCTCCACTAGTGGCGCGACGTGTCACGCGTCCGTGTTTCTCGATGTTCTCACGTGAGAACACAATGAAATATGGCCATCATTTAAATATCTCACGGCAAGTCAAATTACAAATTAGTAAACAGTTGTGCGTGCGTGCAAAAATCATGGCTATGTTGTTACATATGTTCCTGTCACTTTCGTTTGTATGATGTTTCAATTACTAATTACGATCAATAAAAAAGAAGGTAAAGTTTTCCTTGTGCTTAATTAATTAAACACCACGCCAAGAAAGCGCATGGGATGTGACTTCGGCACTATTTGGAGGTGAGTGGTCAGCTTCAAGCCCGTACAGCTTTACTCACAGGGAAAGAGCCCCCGCTACCCATTGGATATGAGGTTGGGTGGACCCCAGAGCCGGCATAGACGACGTGGAGAAGAGAAAATTCTTTACCCTACCGGGACTCGAACTCAGACCCTTCTGTCGTCCATCCCGTAGCCAGTCTCTATACCAACTCCTAATTACGACCAGGGGAACAATTTAACACATTTGCAAAGCTTTATAACGAAAACATGAACCTCGCTCCTTACTCTGCACCCAGAAGCCAGGACAGGTCAATTGCCATAGCAACGAGTTACAGGCTGGATGGCAGAGAAGTCGGATTTCGATTCTAGGCAGGGACAAGAGATTTCTCTCTTCTCCACAGTGTCCAGACCTACTCTCGGGCCCACCCTGTCTCCAAACCAACGGATACCTAGGGCTCCTCCCCAGGATGGGGTGGTTAATCGGCCGGGTCGTGAAACAGGACGCTTTACCTGCACCTAGTGCACAGGTCAATAATACACGTAGCTGTAACTCCACTCCCACATACGTCTTCACGGAGAGGTGCTCAATTATTTCTGCCACAGGGACAAAATTGTTTTTACCTTATCCTGCAGAGATAAGGGCTAATCATGTGATACTTTTACCGTGTACCTCACAGGACTGTGGGATACGGGTGCGGAACAATGGTGGAATGGTCATTAGCAGGGGAAACCGAAGAAACTCACTCATGGAGCTGATCCCTTCTTGAGAAGCTGCCAATTGTGCACCTACTCAAGAACTTCTCAGCATTTATGGAATCTGAATGTTCATTACTGTGTTCACAAGAGCCCTCCAGCGGTCCTTACCCTGAGACAGATCAATCCAATCCATACCATATCACTCTATCTCTCTGAGATCCATTTTCATATTGTCCACCCACCTACGCCATGGTCTTCCTATTGGTCTCCTTTCTTCTGGATTTCCCATCAATAAGAAACTCCGAAAAAGGCAGCTTTAACGCCACGTCGTCCAACATGAATCCCACAAGAAATTATCCTGGAATAAACCCGACTTTCCGCGGTGACAAGTCACTCCCTCGCATATGTCTTCATGACGTCACATTTAAGCAATACATCAATTTGACCGCCGTGTTTACTCTCATCTGACACGCAGATGTATACTTTCATATGTAGAGAGACATTTTACACGAAAATAGACAATTCTACAATATATCTTCGCTCTGTTTATGGTGGCTCAATTGGTTACACACATCCGTCACCTGATGGTAGTGCGCCACTGTTGTTGTTCGGTAATGTGACCCTTCATTACTTAACCACACGGTCACGGTTGTACACTAGACACTAAACTATTAGTCCATAGCGAAACATGTTTTTAACTATTTCGTTCAATTCTAATTTTAACTAAATTTTAATTATTATAATTTTTTAAGAAATACTCCCTCTTATGTGTGGCCAAACGGTAGCGTAGTTGGTTGCGGCACTGTGCTACAAGGCGGAATGTTTCGGGTTCGAGTCCCTTTGAGGTCATCGCAGTTTCCAGTTGACCTAATCCTTCCAGCCGCATTATAACCCTGGGGTGAACTCAGCCTGAATACCAGGAATCTTCCTGGTGTCACAAGGGTCCGAAGCGTAAGGTTGAGAAGCTCACCGCCATCTGTGAGCCGACTATCTAGAAAATGTGGGAGCCTCGACGTCTCACAACCTTAAGGGCCTCCACGGCCTGTTATAGGGATAGCTTTAACTTTCACCATTACAGGTTCTTGTGTAGACTGACTATACATTTCGTAGTGTATTACGTTAGGGAAGAGAACATGCAACATATGTAACCACCTGAGAACGACCATGTAATGGCCGAAACATGTTGTACCATGGGTTACTAATTTAGTGTACAGTGCAGAACAGTGACCTTGTGATTAATTAATACATAACTGGACGTCAGTGGAGTTGCTTAGGGAAGGGCAAGACGTTTTGACTGAAGGACTCACACAACGGTAACTCTTCTGGAATGTGACACCGTGTAGTCCGATAGAAGTTCACCAACGTTTCGGAGTAATCTTCAGAATCAGAAATTAAGTCATGTCAAGTAGACAACTAGAAGCAGGCGGCGTCCTCTTGATTGTTACCTGTTTGGTTTATTCTTAGATCCTGAAGACCGACGTCCTATATTCCTCCGAAACGTCCGTGTATTTTACCAGACTATACGACGTCATATTATAGAAACTATTAACTCTCCAACGTCGATTCATATTTTTAAGCTATGTAACGTGTAAGACAAATTCAAATTAAATTAAGAGAGGAAACACTTTCTATCAAATTTCTCTGATGTTCACTATGTGTTTATACCTCTAAAACACGTAATGCACAAGGGCCAATAACCTTTCTGGATTTCCCTGACCTCATTAGAAGCCCCTAAATCAGGACCGTGTCTCGAGTTCCCTGGGGCTGAAAGTACCGCGTGATCCAATACATCAGACGAGATTGACCCTCCAGCCACGACTCCCTCGAGCAGCTATCGAGACAAATATACCCCATTACTGGCGTCCCCTCTCAGGCGAGGCATTTCAAGGCGGAGGAAAAATTAACTTCACCTAAATAAAAACAGCAGCAGCATTCTTCTGACCTGTCGGAGTTCCAAAGCCAGGGATTTTGAGGTTGCGAGCAACCGGTTCTAAGCCCTATACGAGTATGAGCTCTCACGTTAATTAAGAATCCCATGAACACCGCTAGGAATCCTCAATATAACAAACCCAGTTACCCTCACAAGGACATCGCGCCAGCTTCTTCATCATTGCAAAGAATGTCACAGATCATGAAACACGAACGCTATGAGATACGGATAGATGGACGGACGGACAGACAGACAGATAGACAGATGCCTATTGGTGGCAATTCCGCGCCACATAGGGAGGTTAGCTCTCCCTAACTGCTCACGCTATGGGAGAGTCAGAGGTGACAAAGAAAGAGGCAGTTGGCGTGAATATTAAATGTGGCGCGCATGTAAGAGCGAGGTATTTGATTCACACTGAACCATCCCCGGAGGAGAAAGCTAACAAAGCAGACAATACAAGCGTATGTCAAAGGCGTGATTTGATTAAAATATCGGAACAAATAAACCCCACACCACCCCCACATCCCCTTGTCTCACCCTCTGATGCACAGATATTTATTATGAAAATATGCGATTCTGTTTCAGAGAGTTACCCCCCCCCCCCCAGAGCTTGTGGTTTTGAATAATGTAATATTAGACATTCTTCGTGGTGATTTACTGTATTATGTTCATTTACAAATGAAGGTATTTATATGCATATCCCATATGTATTTTTCCCATTATTACCTTCCTAACCGCCCTTATGGCAGAAATGAAGCCCAGAACATTATTAAAATACTTCATGTTATAGTGGTTTCGTTTACAACTTTCAAACTCAAATCATTACCCCCCCCCCAAAAGTCAATATTTATTGGAGTGATACCGACTGAAATATTCCCACTGCCTGCATAAACAATTATAAATATAAATCTATACCCTTCAGCTCACATTTTAAAAAGAAAACGTGAAATTAAATATAACTGAAATGGCGAGAAATGTAAATATTATAAAAACAGATATTTATTTGGCGTCATATACGCCACTGACCAAACCGTAACTGTGGTATGAACGTCACTGATGTCATTCTTACGTATAGTGATAAAAGCAAAATGTATTTTTACGGGGCCCCAGACATAATCCAATACACAGTAATCATGCAAAGTGATCCCGAGATAGATGTGGGGGTGTAATTTGTCATGAAAAGCGGTTTCTGAGAAGAGGGACGGAGATTTCGGTTTATTTACATATGTCCTGCTTGTGAGTGCTTCTGCGTCATATCCACGTCAACAAACTCTAACTGTACCCGCGCGTCATGGCTCAGCCGGTTTGTCGTCGCCTTCCAAATGGTGAAAAAGTGGCACTGCGACAGATTTTCTCCCAGTACTTCCGTTTCCCCTGCTCCATATACTTCTGTCATCCGGAGCGGGTGCAATAGTGGATTCAGTCTCACTTCACCCACGAATTAACAAAATAGAGCTACTTAATTCGTAATAAATCAGAGACAAGAGCCTTGTTCTTTCTACATTAGGCCCTGTAGCGGGAGAAAGGTACATCCATCCCTGTAACTGACGATAGAGGTCAATAGGGTTGTGAGACGTCGAGGCTCCCACATTTTCTAGACAATCGGCTCAAAGATGGCGGTGAGGTTAAGTAAAACTATCCATATAACGGGTCGTGGAGGCCCATCGGGTTGTGAGACGTCGAGGCTCCCACATTTTTCTAGACAATCGGCTCACAGATGGCGGTGAGGTTAACTAAACTATCCATATAACGGGTCGTGGAGACCCGTCGTTGTGAGGCGCCGAGGCTCCCACATTTTTTCTAGACAATCGGTTCATAGACGGAGGTGAGGTTGTCAAGACTTATGCACCGGCCCCCAGGAAGATTCCTGATACTCATTTCTGTTAGAGACTGACTCGGCCCCACGGCCATAGTGCAGCTGGAAGGATTAGGTCAATTGAACAATTCAATGACCTCATCGGGAATAGAACCCGCGACCTTCCGTCTTGTAGCATCGTGCCTCAACAATCTACTTTATCGCTTGCCCCATTGCCTTTACTTTACCCCCGCAGAAAACACAATGCGACCCCATTTAAAATTTCAGCCTCTTGATGGTGTTTAAGTATTATAAAACATCTCTGTACAGCCTGATAATCATATGCGGAACAAAATTATATTATTCCGAGTTTTGTTGAACATTAATGCAGGTGGTACATACAATTATTACTGCGCTTTGAAGGGTTAAACTGTTATCCAAGTGGCTGATATAAATTTTTGATCAAATCGAAGGGACTAGTTAGACAGCAGCTACTTTCTGAACACCCGACAACCTGTTCATTACAGAGGCTTCCCTTCCAAGCACAATCTTTCATCTCGTGCAGTTACTACAGAGTGACGTCACAATGTTATCTTTCTTCTCAACCCGCCAGATGGCACCATCTTGCTACGTATTGTGTAACGAGACAAGGTCCGTATGCAAGCTTTCCCTATGAAACACCCTGTACAGTCACGTGCTCAGCTAAATTTGACTTAGATCTGCCTATGAGCAGAGCAGACATCTCTGGCACATTAGTCTTCAGTCTATCATGCTCTGTTTAGAGAGTTATTATTTTACCATACATTCGAAAGACTGCATTTTATGAAATTATATATTTATACCTGTTACTAGGCAACGACTGCGAGATAGGCGACTGTACAGCGGTCATTTCTAGGCAGTGGCTCGCAAATAACAAAACAGGAATGGTGTTTTCTGTGCGGTCCGCTAAGCAACAATTGAATAGCAACAGACAAACGGTGTTTTCTGTGCTCTCCGTGCCGAGATGTTATAAGCAGGACAAATAGCGACTTATCGTACATATCTAGGAGAGAACAGAAATCTTGGTCATAGGTTTTGAGGAAACTGAAGCCAGGAATGACTGTGCTGGCGAAGCCCAGTAGCAATTTAAGCAACCGACTGACCGGCAGAGAGGATACATAAGGACTACGACTGCAAAGTTTTGGTTGTAAAAGAAATCTCTGGTCGTGAGTCACAAGGGCTTGGTGCCAATGTGAACTTACTGGCCGTAAAAGTAACTATGACCCTGAGTTAGTGGAGCGGAGTGATTTGGTGAGTTAGAGGACTGCTGCGGTTCAGTCTCTGTGGACTCTTGCTGCTAGAAACTGCTAGCTGAGGCACGGGCACATTTCGGGAAAGCAGAAGAAGGGGAACATCCGCCGTTGAGAGCCGTTACCAGACAACGACCGATGAAGACATAGGAGACTGATAAGACTTAATGCGTGCTGCAGTGAACTGCAGAGTGTGCGAATTAGCGAGAGCGCTATACTTACTTGTAGCTACGTTCTGTAAGTGTTCAATAAATCCAATTACAAATTCAAACCCCGTCTATAGTCACTCATACACGTGATAACATATTATGTGTAGCAAATAAATATGTTCGAAGAATACAATAAAAAGGCTTCTGTATTACGTTAATATTTATCAGAGTGTCAACCGCCAGTGTGGTCTAGTTGTCAGAGTTCCTGGCTACAGAACCAGAGGTCTGGCCGGCGCTATCAGATATTTTCTGAGAAGTAGTGGGTCTGGAACGGGGTTCACTCAGCCTCGTGATGATAATTGAGGAGCTATTTCACGAAAATAGCGGCTCCGGTCTAGAAAACCGAAATTAACGGCCGTGGGAATTCGGTGCGCTGATCACGCGACACCCTCCGCCCGGAAAAGTTGGCACTAAACTTCGCCGACAAGCGGTGGTCGCTCGGTCGGTATAGTTCGCTTGCGGACTAAAGTCACGGAATTTGTTTATTTTATCAGAGTATGTAGTCTGGCTGACAAGAGAACAATAAAAAGTCACGGTTGCCATGGGAACTTCATACTTTGCTGTTATCGTACACGAAAAAGAAATAAGAAAAGGAAAGCATGTCAATGTAGGCTTTACTTTCACCGCTGTATGAACTCGGAGGCGAATCTGTCTTTCATCCTGCTAACATAATCCTTCAGCCCAAGAATGATTTCAGTCCCTGAAGCAGATGCAGCGCTGTATAAACTTCAAACACCAGGAATCCCGGACATGCCATTCAAATACAAGAAAAACCTGTTGCCGGTAGAGCATAGCCGGTATAGCGAGTGGCTACGGGTTGGACGGCTAAGGGGTTGGAGTTCGAGTCCCGGTAAGAGCAACACTTTTCTCCTCTCCTAATTGTTCAGAACGGTTGTAGAGCCTACCCAGCCTCCTCTCAAGTGGGTGTAGGCGTGATGCTCACCTCGGTGTAGTGTTGAGGTTAAGAATAAGTGGATCTATGCATCCACTTCCCCATACGTCTTCGTAGTGCTTAATTAGTTATGCACTGGAACAACTTTACCGTTATTAAACATGATAAACGAATTTATGACTCTTATACTTCGCGAAATCTGTAGTCTGAATAAGTCCGCAAGATATTTGTATCTGTAATCAGTGAGAGAATTGGAATAGCTCATTCCTTACAGAGACTAGGGTACGGTGTGAACAAGACAGGACTCGGTATTCGATTCTCGGCAGGACCAGGGGTTTTATTCTTGTCCACAATGTCTCGCGTGACTCCCCACATTCCCGAAGACACTTACTTATATAGTGCAGCATGTAGAGTCTTTCCTAGGCAACGGCTAGGTAAACACGTTCCTCTGCAACAGATACGCATGCAACGATACAGGAACTGTTCGTAACGGTGTTTTCTACTCGGTCCGTGCAAAAGGGTTTATAAGGAAATCTGAAGCATGAATAACCAATTAGAAGGCAGCTGCGATTCAGAGAGGACTTGAGCCGGATGCAGAGGAATAGCCCTGGTTAGAATCCGTTACTAGGAAACGTCTAGTAACAGACTGACAACATTAGATTTTGTGTTCTAGTGAACTGTGAAGTGTGGAGATCAGCGTTGGCGCTATGCTTAGGTATAGTTACGATTTGTGTGTTAAAGTGGTCAATAAATCCAATCACAAATCCAAAACCCCCATCGAGAATCACTCATACACGTGGCAATATTGTACAACACATACACACAGAAGAACACGAACACAGAATAAACGCAAGCAGACATCGATGCCTCGGGGGGAATTCGAACCCACGACTCCAGTGTTCGAGCGAGCGAAGACGGTCAATGCCTTAGATCGCGCGGTCGCTCTGATCGGGAGAACGGAGATAATAAGCCGGAAGTTTCCTGGATGGACTGAGAAAACCATGAGAACCGTCAGTTAGAATATTCGGTGAATCAGTCGACATTCGAACCGAATACCATCCGATACAAGTCTCGAGCGTTACTTCTAGACCAACATTTTCGGTTCGTAGAATATGGAATTTTGGATTTCGGGAGAAAAAGCCAGTCTGACGTGAAAAAGTATTCATACAGTGCGAAACATAAACATGCAACAAAGGGAGTTATGGGCAATGCCGTCTTGTGGGATGTGGCGCCGTGTAGATATTGTGTTAACAGACGTTTCGGAGGAACATATCGCCTCCATCTTCAGGGTATAAGATATCCGCGAGCGAGGAACCAGCGTCAGCAGGTGGCTGCTGATAGAGGCGATACATTTCTCCGAAACTTCGGGTAACACAATATATGCATGGCGCCACATCCCAGAAGACGGAATTCTTCATAGTCACCGCCGTGAAAACCTCAAATCTTACAAATGGATATATGACCCAATTATCACATTTCACTGACTATACATACGTGTTACTTAAATTAAGAAGGGCTTGAGGATGAAATATAATGATTGTTCCTACATTTTTGTTGGTTACCTTTAATGGATATGGTAATATCTTTATCAATGGGCTCGCTGTTAATCAATAATTAACTCTGCCACTGTTTTCATTGTGAAGTTTACAATGGAACTTGTACACAATGGTCCCATCTCCATTAGCTGACTAATCCTTAGATAACAGAATCCTACGCGCATGTGCGTATATCGCATAGAGAGTAAGCCAGTCACGCTTGCAGACACCTTCACTTCAAGCTGCCCTTGAACGACAGGATATCCGAAAGCCCTTAACTTGAACCCTTGTAGCAACTAAAGTCTTTCTTCAGAAAAATTAATGTAGTAATTGTATGTTCAAGGGATTCTGATGTTCCAATAAAGATGTTCTTTAATTCTCTGAGAGTTTAGGCTCTCACGGTTGTATGAACATCGCTACCTTCTGGGTTATGACACCGTCTAGTCTAGTATATAGTTACCAACGTTTCGGAGAAACACAATGCATTCTTCTTCAAGGTATGATAGGTTATCTACACCTAAAACATATATGTTTGTCACTTTCTAGAATACAGCAATTATTATGTTCTTTCCTCATTTAATTTTTACATCACCTCTTTTCATTTCTTACTTTTATTTAAAGACACTTTATTCTCTTTTTTCCTGCTTCCTTGGCCTTCTCTTCGCTTTTTCCTGTGCCTTCTCTAACGTATTGAGTTATGGCTTGAAATTATAAAGAAGACTACGAGACGCCGAAATGAGGAGACAGTACTGGTCTCTTAAATGAATTCTGTTTGTTCATTATTTTGAAAACAAGCCACTTAATGTCAAAAACAAATGATGCAATTAAAATAAGATTAGTAAGACCTTGCTACGCCGGTCACGGTAGCCGAGCGGTCTAAGGCATGTACTGTCTTCGTTCGCTTGGAAACCGGGATCGTGGGTTCGAATCCCACTCAAGGCATGGATGTTTAATTTGTGTGTGTGCATTTTCTGTCTTTGTCTATAGATAGAGGCCTTGCGACGAGCTGATCACCCGCCAAAGGAGTCCTACAGAATGTGTAGGATCTAGAAAAACCGAAGTGAACGGAGACGTTCATGGAGGTAGGCCTAGGCCCACTGGGGCTGTAGTGCCAAGGAAAAAAAAAGACCTTGTTACATGACGTGCATCAGTGACGGGGAAATTGCCGCTTTAGCAAAGGAGAACCGTTGAAAATGTTGTACGAAAGAACAACTTGCAAACTCGTTTCTTTTCCTTGACTTTGCATCTTGGATTCCCGGGATAGTTTCTCTTCTTAAAACCAGTTAGCACAGAAAGACACTTCAGTTTCCTTTCCTGTAAAGGGTACGTATTGACAAGCACTTCAGTTTCTCTCGTTACTAGACAAACATTTCAGGTTCCCTCGTTACAAGGGCACGCATAGAGAAACACTTCAGTTTCCCTCGTTACAAGGGCACGCATAGAGAAACACTTCAGTTTCCCTCGTTACAAGGAGTACGCAAAGACATTTTAGTTTTCCTCGTTACAAGGAGTACGCAAAGACATTTTAGTTTTCCTCGTTACAAGGAGTACGCAAAGACATTTTAGTTTCCTTCGTTACAAGGAGTACTCATAGACATTTCAGTTTCCCTCGTTACAAGGAGTGCGCAAAGACAGATGTTTTCGTTTTCCGTCCCGCGTCTCTTAACTTCACTTCATGATCTTGCAACCGAAGGATGAAAGGCACCGAGGCGCCTCGCGCGAACATGTCGGCCTGCAGATGAATCAAAGCGGTGACTCCCAAACATGATCACATTATGTACTTAACTGCGAGCCTCTGTTAAGCCGTATCATTGTTACTGTCACGAGTTTGCAGCCCGGGGGTGTCCACGACCATGACGTCAGTTATTAATAAAATTGAAGAGGGAAGGAGAAACATAAAGAGAACAAAAGTATCTGTTTATTTATGTGTAGTTTCTTCTAACGATTCGGTAAGTCGATGAATTGGACGAAAATGAATGAAGTGGAAAGATATGGAAGGAAACGGCGACACTTGCCTGGAAGGGCCGAGGAGTAGCACGAGGAGCCTCACTTTACGATAACAGGTCTTGTGATGTGGCGCCGTATAGTTTAGTAGAGAGGTACAAATGTTTCGGAGGAGCAACTGCATCCATTTTCTGGACAGAAGAATCACAGCCCTAAAAATGGAGGCAGCGTAAATGTAGTACACTTATTTATGACATTATACAACGTGCAGTTTGGTGTACAGTTACCAACGTATTCGACGATCAAATACCTCCGTTTTCTGGACGAAAAGCTATTCTATCCTGAAGATGGAGGCATCAGTTCCTCCAAAGTGTTTGTATACTGGAGTCAGTATAACTAGAAACACGGGTTACTTCACAGTGTGACCTGACCTAAGTATACACCGTCACCAGGAGCCCCTGATAACTGGTTCGCAATTGCCATTACAGTGAGAAGCACTGCTATTCTCGAGAGACGTCACTAACAAATTCACTAGTTACGAGACTTGCCACGTGGCAAAATTAATGTTCTGTTGTTTCAACAACCGCGGGACAGACCGTATTACGCGTGCGCAGTCCTGTTCCTCCCTCACTCTCGCCAGATTTCTTAACGGTTCTTATACTTCTACAATCGTTCCTTTTCGTATTAATCTTGATTTTACCAAGAAAATAAAACAACCAATCACAACAAGACTTTACTTATCTCTTGACAGCGATATGGGACCTTTCTTTCCCAAGCAGTTCAGTGCGGTACAGTGTCGCCACTTTATATCTTCTAGGCAAGGAAAATGACAGGTTTAAAAGACGGTAAACAGGTGGTACATAAGTAAGGCAGGGCCGCGCCATAGCTAAAGCGGTTAGTCGCTGGCTTCCCACCGCGGCGGCCCGGGTTCGATCCCGGGTCTGGTCAAGTGGGATTTGTGGTGGACGAAGTGGCGCTGGGGCAGGTTTCCTCCGACTACTTCGGTTTCCCCTGTCAATTTTCATTCCAGCAATTGCTCCACAATCACCCTCACCTATCATCTGGGGCTGGTACAATAGGCTAGAAGTGCCCCACTAGCAATAAAAAAAATAAGGCAGCAGAAATATATAAAGCGTACGAGGGAGAAGACGGGGGACTAGCTCAAAATTTACTCGATTTCTTAGGGCACTTGGCAACATTTTTCAGTTCGGCTCTGTGCCATGTGACCCACTTCCTTGCACAGCGTTCTCCTGATTGCCTTCACCAGAGAAGGAACAAACTATAGTTCTAGCGAGTTAATTATATATCTCTACAAAACTACACGGTTCCACGACTCAAAAGAACATAATGTAATTAATTAAACGAATTATGTCTACGCGAACGAGCCGGAATAGCTCAATCGGTATAGGGACTGGCTGCGGGATGGACGACTGAAAGCTCGGAGTTCGAGTCCCGGTAGGGTCAAGAATTCTCTCTATTTCACAGGGTCCAGACTGGCTCTGGGGTCCACCCAGCCTCGTATCCAATGGGCACCGAGAGGTTGTTTCCCCGTGGGTACAGAGGCCGGGACTAGAAGCTGACCACTAACCTCCATCTAGTGCCAAAGTCAAGAAAATGTGGCTGTGTACCTCCACTCGCCCATACGCCCTTTATCTTTACGGTTACGTTTCTGCCTATGTAACGGAATATAGTACAGTTAAAAGAGTAGGGCCCCTTCTACTGTAGTAAGTCTCACTGAAAATTTAAATTGCATAAATGAATGTGTTTACAG